>NW_019950548.1:0-12986 GCF_002910315.2 Salvelinus sp. IW2-2015 | reverse complement strand
GGTGAAGGCTGTCTGAGGGTATCGACAGACGGATGATGGGACACACACACACATACACACACAGCCAGGAACTCTTCTATCTGGCTGGGTCAACTGAAACACAAAATCTGCCAAAATAACCTGCAGCCCATCCAATCAGAAGGTTTCTTAATCTCTCCTCCGTATCTCTCAGGTCATGACCCATACAATCAGAGGGTTTCTGGGTATTGTAGTCATCAGATTAACTGTTATTCAGTGTGATGCACTACAAGTGAGCCATGTCCATACTAGAAGTCGATCCGATTAATCGGAATGGCCGATTAATTAGGGCCGATTTCAAGTGTTCATAACAATCGGTAATCGGTATTTTTGGACACCGATTTGCCGATTAAAAAAAAWATATATATATATATTTTTTTAAGACCTTTATTTAACTTTGTCAGGTCAGTTAAGAACACATTCTTAATTTCAATGACGGCCTAGGAACGGTGGGTTAACTGCCTTGTTCAGGGGCAGAACYACAGATTTTTACCTTGTCAGCTCGGGGTTTCGTCTTTGCAATCTTCCGGTTACTAGTCCAACGCTCTAACCACCTGCCTTACATTGCACTCCACGAGGAGCCTGCATGGCAGGCTGACTACCTGTTACGAGAGAGCAGCAAGAAGCCAAGGTAAGTTGCTAGCTAGCATTATACTTATCTTATAAAAAACAATCAATCTTAACATAATCACTAGTTAACTACACATGGTTGATGATATTACTAGTTTATCTGCGCTTGTTAAATGCGCTTGTTAAATCATCACTGACTCATAAGTATAATGCTAGCTAGCAACTTACCTTGGCTTCTTGCTGCTCTCGCGTAACAGGTAGTCAGCCTGCCATGCAGGCTCCTCGTGGAGTGCAATGTAAGGCAGGTGGTTAGAGCGTTGGACTAGTAACCGGAAGTTTGCAAAGACGAAACCCCGAGCTGACAAGGTAAAAATCTGTTGTTCGTCTGAAGAGGAGGTGTAGCAGGGATCGGACCAAGACGCAGCGTAGTTCGTGTTCAACATGTTTAATAAAAGATGATAAACGTGAACACTACACAAGTACAAAATAACAAAACGTGGCAAAACCGAAACAGTCCTATCTGGTGCAGAGAACACAAAGACAGAAGACAACCACCCACAAACCCCAACACAAAACAAGCTACCTAAATATGGTTCCCAATCAGAGACAATGACTAACACCTGCCTCTGATTGAGAACCATATCAGGCCATACATAGAAATGGACAAACTAGACACACAGCATAGAATGCCCACCCAGCTGCTTACGTCGTGACCAACACTAAAACAAAGAAAACACAAAAGAACTATGGTCAGAACGTGACACGCATTTGCGAAAAAAAGCACTGTCGTTGCACCAATGTACCTAACCATAACATCAATGCCTTTCTTGAAACTCAATACACAAGTATATATTTTTAAACCTGCATATTTAGTTAATATTGGCCTGCTAACATGAATTCTTTATAATTAGGGAAATTGTGTCACTTCTCTTTGCATTCCGTACAAGCAGTCAGGGTATATGCAGCAGTTTGGGCTGCCTGGCTCATTGCAAACTGTGTGAAGTCCATTTATTCCTAACAAAGGCCGTAATTAATTTGCCAGAATGTTACATAATTATGACATAACATTGAAGGTTGTACAATGTAACAGCAATATTTAGACTTAGGGATGCCATCCGTTAGATAAAATACGGAACGGGTCCGTATTTCACTGAAAGAATAAACGTTTTGTTTTCAAAATTATAGTTTCCGGATTCGACCATTTTAACCTTTCACGAGGATCAACCCCGGATCCGGGAGCACCCCCCACCCCCCACACACTAATTAGCATACCAGCATAGCTTCAAAAGTAGATAGTAGCATCTAAATATCATTAAATCACAAGTCCAAGACACCAGATGAAAGATACACATCTTGTGAATAAAGCCACCATTTCAGATTTTTAAAATGTTTTACAGGGAAGACAAAATAATGTAAATCTATTAGCTAAACACGTTAGCAAAATACACCACTATTCTAACTCCATCAGTTTCTTACTCCTTCAGGTGCTATCACCAATTCGGCTCAACTAAGATATTGATATCCACTAACCAAGAAAAAACCTCTTCAGATGACAGTCTGATAACATATCATGGTATAGGATAGTTTTTGTTAGAAGAAAGTGCATATTTCAGGTAGAAATCACAGTTTACAATTGCACCCACCATCACAAATCGACTAGAATTACTAGATAGAGCAACGTGTATGACCAATTTACTCATCATAAAAACATTCATAAAAATAGACAAAGCATAGCAATGGAAAGACCCAGTTCTTGTGATTTCAGACCATATTTCAGATTTTCTAAGCTTTTTCAGCGAAAACACAATAAATCGATAAGTTAGCATACCACATAAACAAACGTTCCCAGAGCATCGATTCCAGCCAAAGAGCGCTATAACGGAATCACCGCCAAAATATATTAATTTTTTCACTAACCTTCTCAGAATTCTTCCGATGACACTCCTGTAACATCATTTTACAATATACATATACAGTTTGTTCGAAAAGGGGGCATATTTAGCCATACAAACCGTGGTTACACAATAAAATACTTGGAAATCAAGCCTCAATATGTCTGACGTCATCTATCAGAGTGATCTAGTTTAATTGAAAGCTAATCATATACTTGACTAAAAAATACAGGGTTGACACCAATCGAAAAGACAATTAGTTCTTAATGCAACGCGGATTTACATTTTTAAAATTATCCTTACTTTTCAATACAGGGTGGCCAAGTGAAGCTATACCAACAAAATGGCGAATTATGCGTTTAAAATATTCGACAGAAACACGGTTTATCATATTAAATATTGCTTACTTTGAGCTGTTCTTCCATCATATTCTTGGGCAATGTATCCTTTCTATGTTATAAACGTCTTTTGGTCGATAGATGTCCTCTGTCCTTCGAAATGTCCACCACCAACGACCGACTCCCTAAAACGTGTGTCCAAACTTTCAGAACGCACAACAAAGAAATTCCTCAAAAGCGCACTAAACGGATATAAATTGATATAAAACGGCTCAAATTAACTACATTATGATGTTTTAACAACTATAACGACTGAAAACATGACCGGAGAAATATTGCTGGTTAGAAACGATTTGGAACGAGGCAGGTCCGATGGCCTTCACGCTGAGGCGCACATTGAGAAAGAGGGGTCTCTGGACATTTGTCATTTATAATGGCTGGGAACGCCATCGACTTCATTGAAAACGTGATGACGTACAGACACCCAGAGGAAGACGTAGGGCAGTGCGGTTCCTTCATAGCATTCACTGTGGCCTTATAAACAGACCCCAGATCAGAGGTAAAAATTTCTGAAATCTGAACCCTGTCATGAAAAGTGCTGTAGAAATTGTTCTTGTACCACCAGAGACAAAATTCCAACTTCTATAGAAATCTAGAAGGTGTTTTCTATCCAATAATAACAAATATATGCATATTGTACGATCAAGAATTTAGACGAGGCAGTTTATTTGGAGACACAAATATGTAATGCGGAACAGCACCCCTATAGTTGCAAGAAGTTTAATGACCAAGGCTCGTATTTCTGTGTGTTATTATGTTATAATTAAGTCTATGATTTGATAGAACAGTCTGACTGAGCGATGGTAGGCAGCAGCAGGCTCCATAAGCATTCATTCAAACAGCACTTTCGTGCGTTTGCCAGCAGCTATTGCGCTGTTTATGACTTCAAGCTTATCAACTCCCGAGATTAGGCTGGTGGAACCGATGTGAAATGGCTAGCTAGATAGCGGGGTGCGCGCTAATAGCGTTTCAAACGTCACTCCTCTGAGACTTGGAGAGTTGTTTCCCTTGCTCTGCATGGGGTAACGCTGCTTCGAGGGTGGCTGTTGTCGATGTGTTCCTGGTTCAAGCCCAGGTAGGAGCGAGGAGAGGGACGGAAAGCTATACTGTTACACTGGCAATACTAAAGTGCCTCATAAGAACATCCAATAGTCAAAGGTATTATGAAATACAAATCGATATAGAGAGAAATAGTCCTATAATTCCATAATAACTAACAACCTAAACTTCTTACCTGGGAATATTGAAGACTCATGTTAAAAGGAACCACCAGCTTTCATATGTCTCATGTTCTGAGCAAGAACTTAAACGTTAGCTTTTTACATGGCACATATTGCACTTTTACTTTCTTCTCCAACACTTTGTTTTTGGATTATTTAAACCAAATTGAACATGTTTCATTATTTATTTGAGACTAAATTGATTTATTGATGTATTATATTAAGTTAAAATAAGTGTTCATTCAGAAGTATGTTGGAATTGTCATTATTACAAAAATTTAATAATGACAATTTTTTACCAAATTTTTGGGGTAAATCGGTATCGTATCGGCATCGGCGTTGAAAAATCATAATCTGTCGACCTCGTCCATCCTCTGACAGATACAGATGTGTATAGAATATGTACTGTATGTGTCCTTTGTGTCAGTCTTTAACGGTGTTTACACAGGCAATTCTCAGCTAATTTCACTAATTGGTCTTTTGACCAATCAGATTGGCTCTGAAAAAGAGTGATGTGGAAAGATCTGATGTGATTGGTCAAAGTCCAATAGTGGAATAAATATGAGAAAGGGCTGCCTGTGTAAACACAGCTGTAGTGTGTGCTAGTCTACATGTAGATTATATATGTTGTGTTCTCGTGTGTGTGCGTGTGTGCCTGTGTGTGTGTGATCTGTGAGCATGTGTGTGTGTGTGAGTGTGTGTGTGTGTGTGTTGTGTGTGTGTGTGTGTGTGTGTGTGTGTGTGTATGTGTGTGTGTGTGTGTGTGCATGTGTGTGTGTGTGTGTGTGTGTGTGTGTGTGTGTGTGTGTGTGTGTGTGTGTGTGTGTGTGTGTTTGTGTGTGTGCGTGCGTGTGTGTGTGTGCCTGGTGTGTGTACCAGAGGAGAACCATGATTTCAGTGTGTATAGCTCGTTGATCTCAGTAAGTCATTGGTTCGGAAGGACATTAAGTGTGTAGTAACCTCGTCCGAAATCAGCCTGTCGCTATTGGTAACGACTGTTTCTGCACACCTCATCAGATTACTCTCTCCGTGATGATTGATATCGTTACCACTTTATACACCATTACTACTTAATAGACAGTGTGTGTTTGTTTACCAGTCTCCGGAGCCCTTATCGTTTAATAGCCGTGGGTGGAATGGCCTTAATGCTCAGGGAAACACTTGTAAGAAACAATAAACAATTAGGTTTGTATAGAGAGAAGCATTAAAGTGTGTATACAGAGGAACAATTGCCCCTTTAACAAGCGTCACGGACCAGCGATTTGCACGGAATCAGAACGAAGATAAAACACTATTGAGAATGATTAAGTGGTGTGTGTGTGTGTGTGTGTGGTTGGGCTCAATCTCTCAATTTTCTAGCAAATGACATGAAGGGTAATCGTAAAACACACATACTATACATGTGTGTATAGTTTGTGTGTATGCTTGGATGAATGAGTGTGTGTATGTGTAACAGTGTTGCTTCCGTCCTCTCCTCGCCCCTACCTGGGCTCGAACCAGGGACCCTCTGCACACATCAACAACTGCCACCCAGAAAGCATCGCTACCCATCCTCCACAAAAGCCACAGAGCCAAGGGGAGCAAGAGGGGAGCAAGGGGAAGGGGAACAACTACTTCAAGGTCTCAGGGCGAGTGACGTTACAGATTGAAATGCTATTAGCGCGCACCCCGCTAACTTAGCTAGCCATTTCACATCGGTTACATATGTAATTGTAAGTGTCTTCAGTAAAGCAGAATCTTCAGTGCTATGTGACCCTATAGGATTGCAACATTTTATTTAGACCCACGTTAAGCAGTGATATGGAACGGTAATCAGTATCGGTTACATGCAGCACTGAGGAAAGACTCTTGGACCAGGGGAGAGAGGGATGGATGGAGAGAGAGAGGGATGAATTGAGAAAGAGGATGATGGAGAGAGAGAAATGGAGGGAGCGAGAGAGGGTGGAGATAGGGAGGGTCAGGAAAATAAAAAACACAGACACTTTGTCCAAATGGTGAAGAGACACATTTTATATCAGTTCTGTGACTAATACAGCACCTCTCCTCCCTTGTTTATCTCTCCTCTATCTCCCTCTTTATCTCTCCCCTATCTCCCTGTTTATACTCTCCCTTCTCTCCCTCTTTATCTCTCCCTTTTATCTCTCCCTTTCTCTCCCTCTTCTCTCTCCCTTCTTATCTCTCCCTTTCTCTCCCTCTTTACTCTCCCCTTTATCTCTCCCTTTCTCTTCCTCTCTTATCTCTCCCTTTCTCTCCCTCTTTATTTCTCTCCCTCTTTATCTCTCCCTTTCTCTCCTCTTTTCTCTCTCTTTCTCTCTCCCTTTCTCTCACTCTTTGTCTCTCCCTCTTATTCTCTCCCTTTCTCTCCCTCTTTATCTCTCCCTTTCTCTCCCTCTATCCCCTCTTTATCTCTCCCTTTCTCTCCCTCTTTGTCTCTAGCTTTATCTCTCCCTTTTCTTCTCCCTCCTCTCTCCCTTCTCTCCCTCTCTCTCCTTTCTCTCCCTCTCTCTCCCTCTTTCTAGCCCTCTTTATTTATCCCTCTTTATCTCTCCCTTCCCTTTTCTATTGCCTTGACCTCCTCTCCCTCTATCTGTTTTTATTTTACCCGCCCTTTCTGATGCTCATCTTTCTACACTCTGCAACTAAAATATGTATTCTCTTCTCTCCCTCCATCCCTTTCTCTGGTCCTCCAGACCTCTGCCTGCCTGTCTTTCTCTGTTCCTCAACATTTCTAAAGAAAATGAGAATTAAAAACAGGTTCAGCCCCTGGTTCGACCGTGATCTGGCAGAGGTACTACACCTCAAGAATTCCATTTGGCGAAAGGCTCGGCACGCGATACTCAGGCTGACTGGCTCTCGTTCAGGCAAATTAGAAATAAGTGCACTCAGACTATCCGGAAGGACAAAGTTTGTTTAGTTTAAGGATCAGTTTCGTCTCTCTGTGGGAAACATTTAAAGACCTGGAGAATCAACCCTCCTCCTCACAGCTGCCCATGTCCCTTAATGCTGATGATGTGGTTGTTACTGACAAGAAGCACATGGCTGAGCTCTTTAATCACCACTTCATTAAGTCAGGATTCCTAATTGACTCAGCCATATCTCCTTGCCCGTCCAACATTTCCTCATCCACCCCTTCTAATGCAACTATCCCGATTTGCATCTCCCTCTGTTTCTCCTGCCCCGCTACAAAGTTTCTCCCTGCAGCGCATGAGTCTCGAGGTGCTAAAGGACCTCCTTAAACTTGACCCCCAAAAAAATTTTATTTTTGTGTCACATTGGCCCAGTTGGCAACCCATCCCTACATGGATTAATTGACACATAAAACAACATTACAATAATTCACTATGGTAAATTAAATCGGGTGGCAGGTAGCCTAGTGGTTAGAGTGTTGGGCCAGTAACTGAAAGGTTGCTGGATCGAATCCCCGAGCTGACAAGGTAAAATCTGTTTTCTGCCCCTGAAACAAGGCCCACTGTTCCCCGGTAAGCCGTCATTGTAAATACAATTTTGTTCTTAACTGACTTGCCTAGTTAAATAAAAATATCATCTTCTCTTGGTGTTCTCTGCATTGCACATCCTAACTGTTATAGGCCCTGTTTTGCCCTGTTTATCAAAAGTGTTGGAAAAACTAGTCAATAATCAACTGACTGGCTTTCTTGACGTCTATAGTATTCTCTTGGGTATGCAATCTGGTTTCCGCTCAGGTTATGGATGTGTCACATGCAACCTTTAAAGGTCCTAAATGATGTCCACCATTGCCTTGATCTAAGCAATGTTGTGCTGCTATTTTTATTGACTTAGCCAAAGCTTTTGATACGGTAGACCATTCCCATTCATGTGGGCCGGCTAAGGAGTATTGGGTGTCTTTGAGGGGTCTTTGGCCTGGTTNGGATGAACAATGTGTTGACTGTTGACTGTCTCATTATATTTAGGATGAACAATGTGTTGACTATCTCATTATATTTAGGATGAACAATGTGTTGACTGTCTCATTATATTTAGGATGAACAGTGTGTTGACTGTAGACTGTCTCTGAGAGGTCTTTGGCCTGGTTTGCTAACTGCCTCTCTCAAAGAGTGCAGTGTAGAAAATCTCCTGTCTCAGCCACCGCCTGTCACCAAGGGAGTACCCCAAGGCTCAATRCTAGGCACCACGCTTTTCTCAATATACKTCAACAACATAGCTCATGCAGTAGGAAGCGCTCTCATCCATTTATATGCAGATGATACAGTCTTATACTCAGCTGGCCCCTCCACCGGATTTTGTGTTAAACGCTCTACAACAAAGCTTTCTCCGTGTCCAACAAGATTTCTCTGCCCTTAACCTTGTTCTGAACACCTCTAAAACAAAGGTCATGTGGTTTGGTAAGAAGAATGCCCCTCTCCCCACAGGTGTGATTACTACCTCTTAGGGTTTAGAGCTTGAGGTAGTCACCTCATACAAGTACTTGGGAGTATGGCTAGACGGTACACTGTCCTTCTCTCAGCACATATCAAAGCTGCAGGATAAGGTTAAATATAGACTTGGTTTCCTCTATCGTAATCGCTCCTCATTCAACCCAGCTGCCAAAGTAACCCTGATTCAGATGACCATCCTACCCKTGCTAGATCACGGAGATGTAATTTATAGATCGGCGGGTAAGGGTGCTCTCGAGCGACTAGATGTTCTTTACCATTCGGCCATCAGATTTGCCACCAATGCTCCTTATAGGACACATCACTGCGCTCTATACTCCTCTGTAAACTGGTCATCTCTGTATACCCGTCGCAAGACCCACTGGTTGATGCTTATTTATAAAACCCTCTTAGGCCTCACTCCCCCCTATCTGAGATATCTACTGCAGCCCTCATCCTCCACATACAACACSCATTCTGCCAGTCACATTCTGTTAAAGGTCCCCAAAGCACACACATCCCTGGGTCGCTCGTCTTTTCAGTTCGATGCAGCTAGRGACTGGAACGAGCTGCAACAAACACTCAAACTGGACAGTTTTATCTCAATCTCTTCATTCAAAGACTCAATCATGGACACTCTTACTGACAGTTGTTGCTGCTCGTGTGATGCATTGTTGTCTCTACCGTCTTGTCCTTTGTGCTGTTGTCTGTGTCCAATAATGTTTGTACCATGTTTTGTGCTGCTGCCATGTTGTGTTGCTACCATGTTGTGTTGTCATGTGTTACTGCCTTGCTATGTTGTTGTCCTAGGTCTCTCTTTATGTAGTGTTGTGTTGTCTCTCTTGTTGTGATGTGTGTTCTGTCCTATATTTATACTGTATTTTTTTTATTCCAGGCCCCCCGTCCCCGCAGGAGGACTTTTGAAATGTGGAAGGCCGTCATTGTAAATACGAATTTCTTCTTAACTGACTTGCCTAGTTAAATAAAGATTAAATAAAATAAAAATAAAATGATAGATATAATGAAAAATGTGTTGACTGTTGACTGTCTCATTATAGAAGACAGGTTGCCGGGCTAATAGGCTAGTTTATAACATGAATAATAATAATAATAATAATAATAATAATAATAATAATAATAATAACATGAATAATAATCTGACACTGGATGGAAAACCATTATGTAGTCAATCTCCAGCCTCAAACATCTGTGAATGAAGAAATACCAGATCAATGAAACTAAAACAGATATGTACTGTGTAGAGCCATAACAACATGACAGTTAGTTGGGATAATGTACTGTGTAGAGCATAACGAACAACATGACAGTTAGTTGGGTATATTACTGTGTAGACCATAACAACAAATGAACAGTTAGTTGGGATATGTACTGTCAGTGTAGAGCCATAACAACCAACATGGAACAGTTAAGTTTGGTAGTGTACTGTGTAGAGCCATAACAAACAACATTAGACAGTTAGTTGGGATATGTACTGTGTAGTAGCCATAACAACATGACAGTTAGTTGGGATATGTACTGTGTAGAGCCATAACAACTGACAGTTATTTGGGATATGTACTGTGTAGAGACATAAACAACATGACAGTTAGTTGGGATATGTACTGTGTAGAGCCATAACACACATGACAGTTTTAGATGGGATATGTACTTGTAGAGCCACAACAACATGCAGTTTAGATGGATAATGTACTGGTAAGGAACATAACAAACATGACCAGTTAGCTGGGATATGATGTGTAGAGCACAACAACATACAGGTAGTTGGGATTTGCTACTGTGTTAGAGACATAACAACATGAACAGTTAGCTGGGATATGTACTGTGTAGAGCCATAACAACATGACAGTTAGTTGGGATATGTACTGTGTAGAGCCAAAACAACAATGACAGTTAGTTGGGATATGTACTGTGTAGAGCCATAACAACATGCAGTTAGTGGGATATGTATGTGTAGAGCCATAACAACATGACAGTTAGTTGGGATATGTACTGTGTAGAGACCATTAACAACATGACAGTTAGTTGGGATATGTACTGTGTACAGGCATAACAACATGACAGTTAGATGGGATATGTACTGTGTAGAGCATAACAACATGACAGTTAGTTGGATATGTACTGTGTGTAGAGCCATAACAACATGAAGTTAGTGGGATATGTACTGTGTAGACCATACACACATGACAGTTAGTTGGGATATGTACTGTGGTAAGGCCATAAAACATGAAAGTTAGTTGGGATATGTACTGTGTAGAGCCATAACAACATGACAGTTAGTTGGGATATGTACTGTGTAGAGCCATACAACATGACAGTTAGATGGGGATATGTACTGTGTAGAACCATAACAACATGACAGTTAGTTGGGATATGTACTGCCCTGGTACAGGCAAACAACATGACCAAGTTAGATGGGATATTACTGTGTAGAGCCATAACCAACCATACAGTTAGTTGGGATATGTACTTGTGTAGAGCCATATAACAACATGACAGTTAGTTGGGATATGTACTTTGTAGAGCCATAAACAACATGGAAGTTAGTTGAGATATGTACTGTGTAGAGCCAAACAACATGACAGTTAGTTGGGATATGTACTGTGTAGAGCCATAACAACATGACAGTTAGTTGGGATATGTACTGTGTAAGAACCATAACAACATGACAGTTAGTTGGGATATGTACTGTGTAAGCGCATAACAACATGACAGTTAGTTGGGATATGTACTGTGTAGAACCATAGAACTGAATTGATGTACTTGTGACCATAACAACATGACCAGTTAGTTGGGATATGTACTGTGTAGAACCATAACAACATGACAGTTAGATGATATGTACTTGGTAGAAGCCCATAACAACATGACGATTGATATCTTGAGCCTAAACATAAGTATTGGATATGTACTGTGTAAGAGCCGATAACAACATACATTTATATTTGTCCTGTGTAGAGCCATAACCAACATGACAGTTAGTTAGGATATGTACTGTGTAGAGACATAACAACATGACAGTAGATGGATAATGTCACTGTGAGAGCCATAACAACATTAGCAGTTAGATGGATATTACTGTGTAGAGACATAAACAACATGACAGTTAGATGGGATATGTTACTGTGTAGAGCCATAACAACATGAACAGTTAGATGGATATGTAGCTGTGTAGAGACAAAACACATGACAGTTAGTTGGATAGTATGTTGTAGAACCATAACCGATTGACAGTTAGATGGGGGATATGTACTGTGTAGACCATAACAACATGACAGTTAGTTGGGATAATGTACTGTGTAGAGCCATAACAACATGACAGTTAGTGGGATATGTACTGTGTAAGCATAACAACATGACAGTTAGTGGGATATGTACTGTGTAGAGCCATAACAACATGACAGTTAGTTGGGATATGTACTGTGTAGAGCCATAACAACATGACAGTTAGTTGGGATATGTACTGTGTAGGCATACAACATGACAGTTAGATGGGATATGTACTGTGTAGAGCCATAACAACATGACAGTTAGTGGGATATGTACTGTGTAGAGCCATAACAACATGACAGTTATTTGGGATATTGTACTGTGTAGAGCCATAAACAACATGACAAGTTAGTTGGGATATGTACTGTTGTACAGGCATAACAACATACAGTTAGATGGGATTATGTACTGTGTAGAGCCATAAAACATGAACAGTTAGTTGGATATGTACTGCTGTAGACCATAACAATAGTTAGGAATTTGGACCATAAACTGACAGTTTTGGATACTGTACTGCTGTAAGGAGCGCATAACAACATGAAGTTAGTTGATGCTGTGAGAGCATACAAATGACTTTGGGTGTAGAGCCATAACAACATGACAGTTAGATGGAATATGTCCTGTGTAGAAGCCAAACAAACACGACAGGTTAGATGGGAATGTACTGTGTAGAAGCGCATAACAAACAGACAGTTAGATGGGATATGTACTGGATGTAAGAGCCATAACAACATGAACAGTTGATGGGATATGTCGTGTGAACCATAACAAACACGACATTAATGGATATGTACTGTGTAGAACCATAACAACATGATCAAGTTAGATGGGATATGCTGACTGTGTAGAGCCATAACAACATTGACAGTTTTAGATGGATATGTCCTGTGCTAGAACCATAACACACGACAGTTAGATGGGATATTGTAGCTGTGTAGAGCATAAACAACATGACAGTTAGATGGATATGTACTTGTGTAGAACCATAACAACATGACAGTTTAGTTGGGGATATGTACTGTGTAGAGCCATAACAACATGACAGTTTAGTGGGATATGTACTGTGTAGAGCCATAACAACGACAGTTAGTTGGGAATATGTACTGTGTAGAGCCATAACAACATGAACGGTTAGTTGGGATATGTACTGTGTAGAGCCATAACAACAATGACAGTTAAGTTGGGATATGTACTGTGTAGAGCCATAAC
>NW_019950547.1:7725-7985 GCF_002910315.2 Salvelinus sp. IW2-2015 | reverse complement strand
CCAGGTCGTTTTATCCTGTCTAATGCCATGGTTTAGCATTAGCATGTCCAAATCCAGGTCGTTTTATCCTGTCTAAAGCCATGGTTTAGATTTAGCATGTCCAAACCCAGGCTGTTTTATGCTGTCTAAAGCCATGGTTTAGATTTAGCATGTCCATACCCAGGCTGTTTTATCCTGTCTAAAGCCATGGTTTAGCATTAGCATGTCCAAATCCAGGTCGTTTTATCCTGTCTAATGCCATGGTTTAGCATTAGCATGTC
>NW_019950547.1:0-1730 GCF_002910315.2 Salvelinus sp. IW2-2015 | reverse complement strand
TTCTCTTTTCAACTTTTCTCTGTGTGTGTGTGTGTGTGTTTGCTTCACATGTGGTTGGGGTGTGGGCCTTGTAAAGGGCACATTCCACCCAGAACACACACACACACACCAGAGAGAGAGCGACACATAGAGACGCAACATAAGAGAGAATCACACAAACACATACACCCCTGCAAAAACGTTGCTAGCCCCAACATGCCCCACAGCCTAGAGCAGCCACATTTCATGGACAAGGGACTGAAATCCCTTGACACGGTAAGATATTCTCAGACAGGCTAGAATAGACTGCTTTTTTGCCGTTTCCGCAGAACCATTAGACAACTTTGCTGAAAATCATTTTCACTTGTGTGTATACAGTAAGTAAGGATGGAAACACAATGGCAATATTTGAAAGAGTCAGCAATTCGTGATATTCAAGAAAACAATTATATATCCTGTGAAGAAATTACATGATGTATTCACAGAAACTACATACATTTTTACCTCTATTAGGAAACCTGTATTTTATTCAAGCACATTGAAAGTTTCTCCCAAGAATTCAGAACAAACTATGTTTTCTGAGCTGGGCCTATTTTTTGCTTTGAGCTGGCAGAGAGAGAGAGAGAGAGAGAGAGAGAGAGAGAGAGAGAGAGAGAGAGAGATTCTGCCAAGGACCAGCACATTAGTCACATTAGCTGTTTTCTGTGAGGAGTAAGTCTAAACTTCTCTCTCTCTCTCACTCTTTTCTGTGAAACACATTGTGTTGCATTTCATGTCTGAAATGTGCTGTATAAATAAAGCTTGATTGGATTTAATTTGAAGAGAAAGCTAAGTTGATTGGATTTAATTTGAAGAGAAAGCTAAGTACATACTGTATATAGACACTTTGGTCATTTGTAGCAAAGCAAATGCACATGCATGCTGGTATGTTTTGTAGTGGCCAGATGTGGGGAGGATGTGTTGCCACAGCAGAGAAGAGGGTCTTTGTCCAATCCCCACAATGCAGCTGAAGTGTGTTATCTTGCGCAAGCCAGGCCATTTGACATTCGGGGGGACTTGTTTATTTAGAACACATCATGGAAATAGGAGGTCCTTTGCATGGTGTTATTTRAAGCTGAAAATAACACCTTAAACGGTTTAACACCATACAAGCCTCCAGCGATTATCCTGCGAGGGAGCCTGGAATCTCTTAAGATGCATTGGCATAATTAAAATGTAAATGAAGAACGTATTTTTTTATTTTTCCTTTATTTAACTAGGCAAGTCAGTTAAGAACAAATTCTTATTTACAATGACGGCCTAGGAACAGTGGGTTAACTGCCTTATTCAGGGGCAGAACAACAGATTTTTACCTTSTCAGCTCGGGGATTTGATCTAGCAACCTTTTGGTTGAATGTRCATTCCAAATGATGAATTGGGTTTTAATTCAAACTCAACCAATGACTATCAGTGGTGTCTTTGTGTTTGAGCACTTTTAAGTCCTGTGCCACTTGTTACGGATACAGGTATCCTGTGTGTATTTGTTTTCTCTCCTTCTGCCCTAGTCACAGGTGGCAGTCATCAGTCGCCAATCAGTTGCCAATCAGTCACCACTGAAGACACACCTGCTCCTTTTCCCTTACCCAATCACATCCGCTTTCCCTTGGTTTAAAACACAGTCAGTTGTTTTACCAAGCACACACATTGTGTTGAAATGCAACACAATGTGTTTCACAGAAAAGAGAGAGAGAGAGAGAGAGAGAGAGAGAGAG
>NW_019950546.1:0-7985 GCF_002910315.2 Salvelinus sp. IW2-2015 | reverse complement strand
TTCTTGGAAATTCAACATATGCGTTCACCAATGCAAATAAAGCCCTCTTGAATTGAACAATTGGAGAGAGGAGTGGCGGGGGGTAACCCCCCAGGACGTCATCATTCAGCGATAGCATAGAAGCAAATAACATTTTGTTTTTTTTTGATTGTTTTTTTTTTTTTTCCTATAATGAAGGCTGTAACGGGATATGGACGTGATATCGAAATCAAAATTGTAAAGCTTGGTCAACATACACAATGGATAGCAGATGTTAAATGGATGTAAGCGACAATGCTTGTGCTTCTGGTTCCGTACAGTGCAGTAATATCTAACAAGTAATCCTAATAATTTCCCAACTGACTACTCTAATGACATCAACAAATCTAAAGGGTGTGAATGAAAATAGTGGTACAGTTGAAGTCGGAAGTGTACAGACACTTCAGTTTCTTCACAATTTTCCTGACATTTAATTCATTGTAAAAAATCCCTGTCTAGCGATTTGAATCACCATTTTATTTAAGAATGTGAAAGCTGCCCAACGATAAATAGTCGCAGAGAATGGATTTTTCAAGCTTTTATTCCTTCATCACATTCCCAGTGGTCAGAAGTTTTCATCACTCAATTTAGTATTTGGTAAGCAATGCTCTAAATTGTTGAACTTGGGTCAAACGTTTGGGTAGCCTGTGCCACAAGCTTCCCACATATGAAGTTGGTGGTGAATTTTTGGCCATTCTCTGACAGGCTGGGTTGCAACTGAGTTCAGTTTAGGCCTCCTGCTCGCCATGCTTTTCAGTTCTACTACACATTCCTATAGGTATTGAGGTCAGGCTTTGTGATGGGCCAATCCCAATACCTTGACTTTGTTGTCCTTTAAGCATTTGACATAGACTTTGGAAGCTATGCTTGGGGTCATGTGTCCAATTTGGAAACCATTTTGCGACGCAAGCTTGTAACTTCCCTGACTGGTGTCTTGAAATGTGCTCTCAAATATTCACATCATTTCCTGACCTCAATGCCACTATTTTGTGAATGCACCAGTCCCGTCCGTGCAGAGCAAAGGCAACCCCAAACATGATCGCAGCCCCCGTTGCTTCTACGGTGGGTGGACGGATGGTGTTCTTTGCGGCTTTTCAAGCGCCCCTTTTGTCCTCAAACATAACAGATGGTCATTTGGCCAAACAGTTCTATTTTTGTGTCATCAGAACAAGAGACATTCCCCAAAAAAGTACGATCTTTGTCCCCATGGCAGTGGCAACCGTGGTTGGCTTTTTTATGGCAGTGTTTTGGAGCATGGCTTCTTCCTTGGCTGAGCGCCTTTCAGTTATATCGGTACTATGGATGTTTTACGTGCAGATAGTCGGATACTTTTACCTGTGTTCCCTCCAGCACTACTTCACAAGGTCCCTTGCTGCTTGTTTCTGGGATGATTTGCACTTCACACACAAAGTTCGGTTCGATCTCTAGGAGACAGAACGTGTTTCCTCCTGACGGTAATGACGCTGCGGTGGTTCCATGGTGTTTATACTTGCGTACTAATTGGTTTTGTACAGACTGAGCGTGGTCCATTCAGGCGTTTGCGTAATGCTCGCCAAGGATGAACCAGACTTGTGGAGGTCTACAAATTTTTTTTTGAGGTCTGGCCTGATGTTATTTGTCATTTCCCTATGATGTCAGAGCAAAGAGGACTGAGCTTTCGTAAGGTAGGCCACATGAAATAACTCCACAGGTACAGTTCCATGGACTCAATTAGTCAATGCCCTATCAGACCGCTTTCTAAAGCCATGCGATAATTTTACTGTAATTTTCCAAGGTGGGTTAACTCTGGAGATGCCAAAAAGCAGTGACACATAGAAGCCTTAGGTCACTAGGGACAGGTTAGAGAGATGCCTTAGTGTCCCTGGGGACAGGTTAAGAGAGTGTGCTAATTCCTGGGGCACAGTGTTAGAAGAGATGCCTTAGTGTCACCTGGGTGACAGTTAGTAGAGAGATTGCCTTAGTGTCCCTTGGGGACGTGTTCGAGAGAATGCCTTCGTGTCCCTGGGACAGTGTTAGAGAGATGCCTTAGTGAAAGAGGAATGTTTGAATGCTATTTGGTTGTTAGTTGACTGTGTTTTGTGTATATTGGGTGATGTTTACGTCTGTGTAATATGTGTCTGCTGTATTTGACTTGTTTATATTGTATTAGTTGGTTTTAATAATGTTATTCGTATATGCAATGGCTCCCTTGAAAAATGACACTGGTCTCAATGGGGACTCCCTGCAATATATAGATAAATAATAATTGTGTAGGAACTGGTAATACAGAGCAAGCAGAGAAGAGAGGAGAGAGATGACGAGGATGAGAGAGGGAGAAGAGAGAGAGAGATGACGAGGAGAGAGAGAGAGGAGAGAGAGGAAAAGAAGAGAGAGAGAGAGGAGAGAGAGATGACGAGAGAGAGAGGGAGAGGGAGAGAGAGAGAGAGGAACGAGAGAGGAGGACGAGAGAAGAGAGATAGGGAGAGAGAGAGAGAGAGAAGAGAGATGACGAGGAGAGAGAGGGAGAGAGAGAGAGAGATGACGGTGAGAGAGAGAGAGAGAAGAGAGAGAGAGAGAAGAGAGAGGATGAGGGAGAGACGAAGAATTGACGAGAGAGAAGAGGTAGGAAGCACCTATAGCCCGTCTGAACTCAATCTGATGGTCATAAATATTTTCCTTATTTCCTTCCAAGTGGAAGCTTATGAACTGACTGAACTGACAGGGAAAGAAAAATAGTGCTAAATGAGTCTAATGTTTACAGATTAATAGTTGTTCGTATTTCAGTTGTGTATTAATACTCAGTTTTGACTTGTGTGTTTTGCATATTCCATCCTATTCCAGAGTGGGGTCTGCCCATTAATCAACTGCCACCCTGAGCCATTAGAGTTTAGTGCCTGCTCATGAGGGCACACTCCGCAATATATGCTCCACCTTTGGTCGGCTCGGGTGGTACTCGATAACCTAAGCACCTTTTGGTTACTGGCCAACACGTCAGAGAAGGAGAGACAACCGAGATAGTTTCTTCATGCTTCAACTAATATTGCACTTGAAATTTCCTGCTAGAACTTATTGAATTAAACGAGAGAGAGAGAGAGAGAGAGAAGAGAGAGAGAGAGAGATGAGAGAGAGAGAGAGAGAGCAGAGGAGAGAGAGAGAGCGAGAGAAGAGAAAGAGAGAGAGAAGAGAGAGAGAGAGAGAGAGAAGAGAGAGGAAGAGAGAGAGGAGAGAGAGAGAGAAGAGAGTAGAGAGATGAGAGAGAGAGAGAGAGAGAGAGAGAGAGAGAGAGAGAGAGAGAGGAGGAGAGAGAGAGAGAGAGAGAGAGAGAGAGAGAGAGTAGGAGAAGAAGGCATTTCAATGAGATGCGAGAAGAAATGGAGAGAGAGAAAGTCGGAGAAGAGGAAATCGCTTTGAATCTTAAAAATCTGAAACCTTCAATTAAAAGATAGCAATGGAGAGAGATGGAGCGAGAGAGTATAGTGAAGGGAGTAGAAGAAAGAAAGTTGAGAGAGGAGACATGAAGAGAGAGATAAATGGATGAGAGAAAGAGAAGAGAGATTAAGAGATCCAATAGCAGGATGATCTCCTGAGTCTTGGGGGAATTGGTTCTCCAAAAATATTTATTTAGAGGTTGGATTGACTCTCTTGCTAAGCGCCTATGATCTCCGTCACTGATCCCTTCCATCTTAAACGAATCGATGCTTCTCCATCTAGAGGGGGAGATCAATCATTTCCAGGCCCAGGAACTACGTTAGCTAGTCTGTGGCGAACGCTAAATGCCAGTAACTTGACAAGAGACCTGACGCCCTCAGCACACAAGGGGGACAACAACCTTCCTGGAGAGAGAGCATTCTCTCCAAACTAGACTGGACTCGCTAAGACAATGTTAGCTTCGAAGGGGACTCCTATGGTACGTACACTTAGCTCATGCGTTGCAGTAGAACTGCAGACTACTTTATATCACTGAACCTCAACCAGAGTCTCCAGAGCGTTCACCAGGTCAGTCCAACTGAACCCACTATCAGATCAACACATAAATCGCCATCTGGCTTGAAACAGAGCATACTCATCATAGGCATCAAGTCAATGGAATGGATATATTCTAGAAATCGCATTAGATAGGAAGGAATTAGTTAGAATCCTACCAAGAAAAATTAGGACAGACAAAGTGAAGTAGATAATAAACAAAAGAGAGAAAAAACAATAACAAATGAACATTGAACTTTACACTCACAGAAGTTCCAAATGAATAAAGACATTACAAATGTCATATTATGTATGTATACAGTGTTGCAATGATGTGCAAATGGTTAAAGTACAAAAGAGAAAATAAATAAACACAAGTATGGGTTGTATTTACAATGGTGTTTGTTCTTCACTGGTTGCCCTTTTCTTGTGGCAACAGGTCACAAATCTTGCTGCTGTGATGGCACACTGTGGTATTTCACCCYGTAGATATGGGAGTTTATCAAAATCAGGTTCGTTTTCGAGTTCTTTGTGAATCTGTGTAATCCAAGGGAAATATGTGTCTCTAATATGGTCATACATTTGGCAGGAGGTTAGGAATTGCAGCTCAGTTTCCACCTCATTATGTGGGCAGTGTGCACATAGCCTGTCTTCTCTTGAGAGCCAGGTCTGCCTCTCTCTCTCTCTCTCCACAGTTTTATGACTTAACGGCAGGTCATAAATTCCTGGAATGGAACCTCTCCCCCATTGAACATGCAGTATTGAGGGAGAGAGAGAACAAAGAGAGACTTGGCCAAACTCCTAATCCCCAAAATGGGAGAATTAAACAATATTTCTACTTTTGAGAAGGTGTTAATGGTCCGTGGACACTTAAGGGACAGTGATGTCGAGTGTGTTTCATTTGGTGATCTCATGAAGGACAGGAAACACACATAACTGTATCTCTTCAAGTGTACATCTCCCAGTTGTCAGGTTTACGTCTAAATATTGTGAAACGTATGTGATTTAAACATGAAACTATTTGTAAAAAGATGTAATGTGATGTTAGCCTTCTAAATGAGAAAATATGGGTTTTCATATAAAGTTAACCAAGTCAGTACCAACGCCCTCGTGAGCAGAGACATTATGTCGGCGTCATGGACGCGCCCCTTTTCTACCCACGTATAAGAGCCCACGTAACGCAATTCACACCAGACCACGTCCATAAGTGCTGTTATTGTGAAGTGGAAACTTCTAGGAGCAACAACGGCTCAGTTGTGAAGTGGTAGACCACAGAAGCTCACAGAACTGGACCGCCGAGTGCTGAAGCACTTAGCATGTAAAAAATGATCTGTCCTCGGTTGCAACACTCACTACCGAGTTCCAAACTGCCTCTGGAAACAACGTCAGCACCACGGTGTAAGCTAAGGTTGCAAATGGTTGAATTTCTAAGACTAGAAAACATGCAGCTGAAGCTACGTGTGAAATGGTTTAAAACTACAAGATCAGAAGACCATACCACGTGGAGCATTGGCTACACGGCTGGAAACGGTTKAACTCTGAGACTATCGATCACTACAGAATAAGTGAGAAATTCTAGACAACGAATTACTAGTCTGCAGCTAGAAATGACGTAAACCTAGAACGAGAATACCGACAACCGCCGAKACATCTATTCTAAGAACATTCCCGAATGGTTCTCTGAAGTATCGATTCTAACCACCTATGTATGATTTTGACCTTTGGAAACAGCAACCACGAAGACTCTTTCTGTCGGCACTCTTTCTCCAGACAGATGGCGACCATAGATGAGAGACAGCAAGACAAACACTCGAAATATGTAACATTTAATTTATTTATTAACGAGCATTCGTTCATGTAAATATTAGCAATTTCTATGAGTGTGTATGCCCATTCGTTTTCCCGCTCTTTCTCAGGCCCCACCCCTCTTCTCCTGTGTCTCACCAGACGTCATACAGCTATAGCCCACTTAGGGATTCTCATCATGTTATTCAATGCATCTGTGTCTTAAACATATTACTGTTTGTTTGTTTATGTATTTCTGTGATTGGACTTAAGTACTTAATAAATAAAAATTAAGCCAATTTTATATCGCTGATTCATAATTTATGCAGATAAAAAGAATTTTCACCCATATTGGAATGAGACATACGTAAGGTAGAAGATTAATGATACATTACAAAGGAATGTACTCGACTAAGATATGGAACTTCTGAATGAGAGCGATGTCAGGAAAATAGGAGACTCTATAAAATTTCCGTGGGCCCGATTCTAGTTCAATTAGTTTACATTGATTAGTTAATTACATATTGTTTACTTACAGTAAACACTATAATATGCATGAGTTATTCCGTAAACACAACCAGTACTTAACCTAATGATGCGGCAATTTCTATACCCAATACCAGTATGAACACTAAATGATGAGGATATTCCTTATACGATATACCAGTATACTAACAACTAAATGATTAGGAATCCTATACTATACCAGTACAAACACAACTGATGAGTACTGCCAATACCTATACCAGTTAAAACACTTAATGATGAGGTATTCCAAAACAATACTACAGATAAACACTAATATGATGAGATATATCCTATACTATAACCAGTATAAACACTAAATTGATGAGGTCATTCCAATATTTACCAGTATAAACACTAAATGATGAGGTAATTTCCTTACTCATACCATTACTAAACACTAAATGATTTGGTTATTTCCAACTTCTACCCAGTATAAAACACTAAACTGACTGAGGATATTCCATACTTACCAGTTATAACACTAATGCTGACGGTGATTCAATACGATATACCAGAACAAATTGTGAGGTATTAACATACAGTAAAATTAATGAGGATATTTTTATTTACCGTATTCCATAACACTAAAGAGATGAGGTATCATATTCCCTACAAATGAAGTATCCTATATTACCAGTATAACCTAATGATGAGGTATCCATATATAGACCAGTATAAACACTAATATGACGTATTAACCTATACTATTAGCCAGTATAAAACTAACATGATGAGGTAGTGTCCTATACTTACCAGTCATTACACACTACTTGATGAGATTCTATAACTATACCAGTTATTTACACACTAAATGATGATAGCGTATTCCTATACTATACCAGTCTTTTACACACACTAAATGATGAGGTAATTCCATACCTCATGACCAGTATACACATACATTGATCGAGGTGTTTCCTATACTTACCCAGTATACAACACTAAAATGATGTGACGGTTCCATATACCTATACCAGCATATACCATCAACTTGTCGCGCCGATAGAGATGCAGGCCTCGCTTGCGCTTCCTTGGAATATTGCAGTTTCCTGATTTTATTACGTTTATTTCCTTACCATCGGTACCCCCGGGTATCCTTCGTCTCTCATTACACTACAGATCGGAGGAACACTGAATATACGAATTAACGTTCAACTCAGCCTCGTTTCCTACCAGGAATATGACTTCCCGAAACGGATCCGTGTTTATGCCTTCACAACATACAATGGATGCTGATCCCAGCCGGGCCCTGGGCGTACGCCGAAAAAGGGAGGAACGTGCGGTCTCGTGGTCACGGCTTCGGAGACGGGCACATCGCGCTCCACTCCCTGAGCATCTACTCGACATGCTCCAGTCTCTTGACAATAAGGTTGATAGAATCCAGAGCACGGGATTAGCATTCCAGAGAGAAATCAGGGATTGGCAACGTGCTCTGTTACGGAAACACGGCTACTATCAAGGGACGCATAAACGGACAGTCGGTAGCAGCAGCTGGTTTTCCATGCATCGCCGCGACAGAAACACAACATCTTTCCGGGTAAGAAAGGAGGCGCGGGGGGGGTATGCCTCTTATGATTAACGGCCCGACAGTTTTGTGACCATCTATTAATCACACAATGAATCTCAAGTCGTTCTGTCTCACATGATCTAGACTCTCACAATCAAATGTAGACCGCTTATCTACCAGGAATCTCGTCAATCATAATCACAAG
>NW_019950545.1:4903-7985 GCF_002910315.2 Salvelinus sp. IW2-2015 | reverse complement strand
GTCTCCTCTTTGTTTCTCCAGGTGAGTTTAGGTTGTGGTGACCAGCCCTCTGATGAACAGGTAACGTTCACCTGACCTCCTCCTCCACTGGCCACAGAGAGAACTGGTGCGCTGCCTGTCACTGATAGAGAGAGAAGGGAGTGTGGAGGGAAACTACAATGATGTAGTCTAAACAACAATTGTGAGAAACGATTGTATCACATTTTCCTGTGGATTACTTTGAAGTTGTAAAACTAAATGCCACCTTATTGTGAGTATTCTATATTTTATGTAGAGTTCGGTGCAGTATTGCAGATGTAAAATCATGTTTAAACTGTTTCAGCCATAAGCCTCTTACCATTCATTGTGAGATACACATTGGCCTTTTCGTACCACCTTTCATTGCTGACATGGCACACATACTCCCCCCTGTCTTCCAGTGTGACCCTCTCCAGTGTCAGGGACACGTTCCCTCTCTCCAGCCTCCCAGTTAGAGAAACCCTGCCCCTGTACCGGGGGTCCACAGGGGCCTCCTGGATCTTGTGATCTTTGTACAACAAGGCAGGACTGTTGGAGTTCTCGGACCGGTACCAGCGTACCTCCAATGGCTCAACATTGAAGATAGGTGAGAGTTCACAAGGTAGAGTGACAGAGGCGTTCAACCGGGTCAAAATGGGACCATTAGGGACCGTCAAGGTGAAGACCTCTGGGGCTGGGTATAGGGGGAATGAAATAAGAACGCATGATGAAGAATACTCATTCAAGTCCTGTTAGGTCTTAAATAACCAAGAGATTGTTTTAGTGGGTAACTGGAAACTAATGTAATTAACAGAGTAAACATTCTCACCAGGTTTTTGAGCTGTGATGGTAACAGTGAAAGCAGCCAGTATCAGCACCCTGAGCAATACCCCTGTGTTGAAAAAAGAGGACAACACTGTTACATTACCCAGCTAAATGGATTAATAAATCAGACAGTCCTATGAAGTTCACATCCCTGATCTAGCAAATGATCAGCTACAGAGACTAATGAATAATGATTGAGAGGATGAATTTTTTACTTTCAGACATAGTCTAGCTGTACTATTTTGTTTACGTTATCATGCCAAGTCATAAAAAAAGGTTGGTCAATCTTTTTTTACTTCTCCTTTATTAAACCAGTTAGGCCAGTTGAGAACAAGTTCTCATTTACAACMGCGACCTGGCAATATAGCAATYAACATTGGACTCACTGATTCTACATAGAACATACACTGTAGAAAACCATTATAATAGAAGCTGACTGATGTGAAGTTAATGTGATACCATGTAAAGCAGTATGTGATAACATGAAACTACACAAGTGATCCAAAAACAAGTTTTCACATGATTTTACATGTGAAATTTCARGTGAAATCATGTGATTTTCTGTAAGTGSAGGGAGACAAATAAGAACACCKTTATTCAACAATAAKAGGAAGGGTGGTAATCACACAGCATTATTAAATGCTTGTGTACCTGATTGCATGGTCCCTCCACCTTCATTTCCTGTTATTATGCGGTTAAAAATGGACYGGATCTTCTGGTAATCAAGTAGATTAATGGCTGAATCTGAATATCATAGTATATTTAAATAATCATTCAAATAATTATTCTTATACCTTGTAGACAAGAGTGTTAATAGACCAGCGAGAAAAATAGGGAGTCTGTCCACTCCTTCCTTAGAGTATGTCATTATCTTCACGTTCACCACACCGAAGGTTTATTGATTTACAAGTTGTCTTTCTACCACAGTTTGTGCCCATCATGAAAGGGGACCCATTCATTGAAGGGTAATATACAGTGCATTCGGAAAGTATTCAGACCTATTGACTTTTTACCACATTTTGTTACGTTACTCTTTTTAAATCCTCATCATAATACACACAATACCCCGTAATGACAAAGTGAAAAGAGGTTTTTAGAAATGTTTGCACATTTATTACAAATAAAAAACAGAAATTATTTACATCAATATAAGTATTCATACTTGTTGTTATATGACTCAAAGTTGAGCTCGGGTGCATCCTGTTTCCATTGATCATCCTTGAGATGTTTATAGAACGTGATTGAGTACACCTGTGGTAAATTCAATTGATTGGAGATGATTTGGAAAAGCACACACCTGTCTATATAAGGTCCCACAGTTGAACGTGCATGTCAGAGCAAAAACCAAGCAATGAGGTCAAAGGAATTGTCCGTTGAGCTCTGAGACGGGATTGTGTCGAGGCACAGATCTGGGGAAGGGTACCAAGCCATTTCTGCAACATTGAAGGTCCCCAAGAACAGTGGTGTCTCCGTCATTGTTAAATGGAAGAAGTTTGAACCACCAAGACTCTTCCTAGAGCTGGCCGCCCGGCCAAACTGAGCAATCGGGGGGGAAGGGCATTGGTAAGGGAGGCGACCAAGAACCTGATGGTCACTCTGACAGAGCTCCAGAGTTCCTCTGTGGGGATGGGAGAACCTTCCAGAAGGACAACCATCTCTGCAACACTCCACCAATCATTACTTTATGGTAGAGTGGCCAGACGGAAGCCACGCCTCAGTAAAAGTCACATGACAGCCCGCTTGGAGTTTGCCAAAAGGCACAAAAGGACACTCAAACCATGAGATCCAAGATGATCGGGCCTGAATGCCAAGCGTCACGTCTGGAGGAACCCTGGCACCATCCCTACGATAAAGCATGGGAGTGGCAGCATCATGCTGTGGGAATGTTTTTCAGAGTCAGGGACAGGGAGACTAACCTGGTTCAAGGAAAAATGAATGGAGCAAAGTACAGAGAGATCCTTGACCTTCCTTCACCTTCCAACAGGACAACGACCCTAAGCACACAGCCAAGTGGCTTCGGGACAAGTCTCTGAAGGTCCTTGAGTGGCCCAGCCAGAGCCCGGACTTGAACCTGATCGAATATCTCTGGAGAGACCTGAAATTATCTGTGCAGTGACGCTCCCCATCCAACCTGACAGAGCTAGAGATGATCTGCAGAGAAGAACGGGAGAAACTCCCCAAATACAGGTGTGCCAAGCTTGTAACGTCATACCCAAGAAGACTCAAGGCTGTAATCGCTGCCAAAGGTGCTTCAACAAAG
>NW_019950545.1:0-1143 GCF_002910315.2 Salvelinus sp. IW2-2015 | reverse complement strand
ATCCTTCGATTAGTTTCCATTGCACGATCAACATTTACCTTTGGAATCTTCTGATCACCCTATAACCGACTGACATATCAATGTTTGTATACTAAATGTTAAATATCACGTTTGCATTCTACKAATCATAACAAAAGACTGAGAWTCACTTAATTCTCCCTCTCCTGTAAACTCCTATTTTTCTCACGGTCAGTACTTTCACTTTCTCTTTTCCATCAAACACCCCTAAGGCGTATTCATTTACTAACGGTTGAGCAACACAGTGCCTTCAGAAAGTATTCGTAATCATCCACCTTGATTTATTCCACATCTTGTTGTGTGACACCCAGAATTCAAAATTGATTTTAAATTGCTTATTTTCACCTCACCATTTACACACAATACTCCATAATGACTAAAGGAAAACATATTATTGGAAACGTTTGCAAATTTATTGAAAATTAAATACAGAAATATCTCATTTACATAAGTATTCATAGCCCTGAGTCGGAGTCAATACCTGTTAGAATGACCGTCAGCAGCGATTACAGCTTTGAGTTATTCTGGGTGAAGTCTCTAAGAGCTTTGTATTGAATTGAGCCTGGATGGTACAATATTTATTTATTTACTTATTATTAAAAAAATTCTTCAAGCTCTGTCAAGTTGGTTGTTGATCATTGATAGACAGCCATTTTAAGTATTGCCATAGATTTTCAAGCCGATTTAAGTCAAAACTGTAACGAGCCACTCAGGAATATTCAATGTCATCTTGGTAAGCAACTCCAGTGTACAGTAAATTTGGCCTTGTGTTTTAGGTTGTTGTCCTGCTGAAAGATGACTTTGTCTCCCAGTGTCTGTTGGAAAGCAGACTGAACCAGGTTTTCCTCTAGGATTTTGTCTGTGCTTAGCTCTATTCCTTTTCTTTTAATCCAAGAAAACTCCCTCGTTCTTGCTGATCGACTAGCCATATCCAAATAACAGAATGCAGCCACACCATGATTGAAAATTATAAATAATATATATAATTAAAAATTTTTATATGAAAAGAAGTGGTAGCTTAGTGGATGCATTGCGTTGGATTTGCTCCAAACATAACTCTTTGTATTTAGGACATTAAAGATTAATTTCTTTGCCACACATTCATGTCTTGCAGTTCTACTTTAG
>NW_019950544.1:6817-7986 GCF_002910315.2 Salvelinus sp. IW2-2015 | reverse complement strand
TTTGGGATGAATTGGAACACCAACTGCGAGCCAGGCCTAATCGCCCAACATCAGCGCCCGACCTCACTAATGCTCTTGTGGCTAAATGGAAACAAGTCCCCGCAGTAATGTTCCAACATCTAGTGGAAAACCTTCCCAGAAGAGTGGAGGCTGTTATATCAGCAAAGTGGTACGCCATAGTAATGCCCATGATTTTGGAATTAAATGTTCGACGAGTAGGTGTCCACATACTCAAGGATCGGAAACTGTTGCAAATGATGTTAAATGCACTAATACAATCAGTACATGTACAACATATGTGGAACTGTCCTTTAACTGCACTCAAATTGATGTCTGTTTTTTAAAACTCTTTTTGCAGATCTACAATGAGAAAAGAAGGCAATTCAGCCTGGTAAAGAATTCTCCTCATGAGATGGTGGAGAAGGTAGCTTCAGACATCGAGAAGCTACTGGCCAAAAAACGCCATGCACTTGATGTAAGTCAGCAATTTGACTATTTATTTCACAAGAAAACACTACATTTAGTGTCAGTTTGACAGACACAGATTTAGATCAATAATGAATATCCATTGAAAATGCTTCTTAATCCAGGATTCCCTACTGGAAGTTTCACACAAAATGAACAGATTGCATTTGCAATACTAACATATCCCTTGGCATATGAAATTACTTGATAACCTGTTTCCAATATTTTTTTTATCTAAACTGAACAAAATCAGTTTTTCCACACAAAAGTGCTTTATTACAGACAGAAATACTCCTCAGTTTCATCAGCTGTCAGGGTGGCTGGTCTCAGACAATCCTGCAGGTGAAGAAGCCGGATGTGGATGTCCTGGGCTGGCGTGGTAACACCTGTTCTGTGGTTGTGAGGCCGGTTGAACGCACTGCCAAATTCTCTAAAACGACGTTGGAGGCGACTTATGGTAGAGAAATKAACATTAAATTCTCTGGCAACAGCTTTGTTGGATATTCCTACAGTCAGCATGCCAATTGCACGCTCCCTCAAAACTTATGGCATTGTGTTGTATGACAAACTTCACATTTTAGAGTGGCATTTTATTGTCCCTAACACAAGGTGCACCTGTGTAATGATCATGCTGTTTAATCAGCTTTTTGATATGCCACACCTGTCGTATGGATGTATTATCTTGGCAAAGGAGAAATGCTCAC
>NW_019950544.1:0-830 GCF_002910315.2 Salvelinus sp. IW2-2015 | reverse complement strand
CCAAATGGGCAATGACCCCAAGCATACTTCTGAAGTTGTGGAAAAATGGCTTAAGGACAACAAAGTCAAGGTATTGGAGTGGCCATCACAAAGCTCTGACCTCAATCCCATAGAAAATTTGTGGGCAGAATTGAAAATGCGTGTGCGAGCAAGGAGGCCTACAAACCTGACTCAGTTACACCAGCTCTGTCAGAAGGAATGGGCCAATATTCACCCAACTTATTGTGGGAAGCTTGTGGAAGGCTACCCAAAACGTTTGACCCAAGTTAAACAATTTAAAGGCAATGCTACCAAATACACTCAATTAGTATGTAAACTTCTGACCCACTGGGAATGTGAAGAAAGAAATAAAAGCTGAAAAAAATCATTCGCTCTACTATTATACTGACATTTCACATTCTTAAAATAAAGTGGTGGTCCTAACTGACCTAAGACAGGGAATTTTTACTTGGATTATATGTCAGGAATTGTGAAAAGCTGAGTTTAAATGTATTTGGCTAAGGTGTATGTAAACTTCCGACTTCAACTGTATAGGCCTACTGCATCTCTGATTGGTTATGCCACACCGCAGGGAGTCAGKAAGCAGGTGCAGAAGGTGAGTTTAATAATAATAAACATGATGATAATACAAAACAGGAGATGCGTACTAAAMGTAACCAAAAACCAATACTGCCTGATGACAGRGGCTATTGAGGGCTATATAAAGGGAGAGTAATCAGGGTGGTGATGAAGTCCAGGTGTGCGTAATGATGGGGAGCAGATGTGCACAATGATGGTTGCCAGGTGTATGCAATGTGGGTTGCCAGGACCGCTGATTAGTAGACCGGCGA
>NW_019950543.1:0-7987 GCF_002910315.2 Salvelinus sp. IW2-2015 | reverse complement strand
CAATATGGTAAATATCCTTGCTTCAGGGCCTGAGCTACAGGCAGTTAGATTTGGGTATGTCATTTAAGCGAAAATTGAATAAAGGGGGCTATCCCTAAGAAGTTTTAACAAAATGTAAAAAAGTGAATGGGGTCTGAATACTTTCTGAATGCACTGTATGTGCTTTTGAACAGAGTAGGGTGGTTGCCAGACACAGGGCCAAGAACTGGAACGTCAAGAACTGCAACGCTGCTGGGGTTTTCATGTTCAACAGTTTCCTATGTGTATCAAGAATATCCACCACCAAAAGGACATCCAGCCAACTTGACACAACTGTGGGAGGCATTGGAGTCAACCCAGACCAAAGCTTTCGACACCTTGTAGAGTCCATGCCCAGGACAAATTTAGGCGTGTCTGAGGGCAAAGGGAGGGGGGGTCTCGTTTTTTCCCCGCTGGTCTGTAAACCTTTGAGGCATGCGAGTGGCCTGTAAAACACATGTTAAAGATACTAAGGGATACATATCAAGCTTTCACTGCTTGCATGTTGGAACTGGTGTGTTGGTTTGTATTGCAGGTGGTGTTAGAGGATAGTGATCTGGCTGCAACTGAAAGGTAATGAAGAGAAAGTTTGCTGAATGTGGAGCATCCAAGAGAGGGATTCTGCTGGGATCAGATTTCAATAAGAGAAAAAATAATTACTAATCTGATTTTAAATAGACCCATGTATAGACTTCCCTTTGAAATGCACGCTGTGCTCCTTGTAAACCATGCAATTAAGCCTGGAGTTGCATTTTATTAGAGTAGCGTGCTCTTAACCCCTCCCAACTTTTTATTAATTAGCATTTTTTTCTCTTTGATTTTCAGCCCATATTTAGATTAGTAGCGACATGCAGAATCCCAGGTTCCTCCAGATATGTGAAGTTTCAATGAGCTCAGTTGTTTTTCTGTCTCCTCAAAGGCATCAAACAATATTGAACAAAGAAGAAAGAGAGAGACTGAGAGGAGCCACTCTGCCTCGTAAAACACAGGGAATTGAACTCCAAATAAATTGTCATTCCTCAGTTAGAAATATGCTCTCATTAATAGGCAGACACATGCTACTGGCACACTGCATCATTATTGTCTTGAGAATGCAATTGTACGGTAGGGCAATTAGGATGGAGAAACCATGATCACCATTATTTTAGCATTTAATGACAAGGCAATAAGGCAAGAGCTTGATGTAGAAATGAGGGCTGCAATACAAAAAAATGATTCATAATGTGCACCCCCCCACACTCTCTTCCTTAGCCTTGAATACATTACATGGAAATGAATATTCTCTAATTTATTCAGAGAATTATAATATACATTACAAATATTTCCATAGCAGACATTAATGGCATGCAGTTAGGTTTTTAATGACTTCTTTCTTTGTTTCAAAGGGTTAGATGGGCTTGTTGCCCTCCCTAAAAAATATATAAATAAATTACCTACGTATAGAGGTGCGAAAAATATTTACTGGATTTATCTTACATTTTTGTCAGCTGGTTTATTATAAATACTGTAATATAATAACGTGGGAAATTACAAAGGTTTTAAGATCATCAAATCCTAAAGCTAGAGGAAAAAGTGTGGTGTATAGGTAGTGTACATACGATAAATACCACAGATGGTTATGTGAAATGGCATGAAGGCAAAATGCATGGGTATGCATGGACACAACCCTAAAGAATGGAATATTGACATGGATGTATAGGTCTTTAATAAGCGCTGTGCTCGCGTTGTGTGTGTTCGGGTCACCATTGCCTACTATAACTATACCCTGTCAAGGCTGCTCCAGCCTCACAATATGTACCTCATGTATATTCCGTCAGCAAGCATAATTCCTGTGTGCTGGCACACCGCTGATTTCTGCATAAGTAATGCAAGCCTTAGGAGCTGCGAGTTAGGAGCTGGAGTTTTTTTACCAGTGAAAGATGTTCATCATTCTTGATCCTGCTTCTGTCAGGGCCTAGTGTTTTAGTGCCTCTCACGATTAGGCAGAATTGACAGGCCAAGAAGGAAGCGAATAGCAGAAACGTGTGAAAATAGGGGAGTGTGGTGTAGGGTGGAGGATGAAAGTGAACTGTGACCGTCATTTAATCTGCAATTTATCAGTTTAGGCTGCACCATGTAACAGCGGGATATTAGATTCCAGAGAGGAGAAGCTCTCCCCTGTATTCTCTCACACACTTTCTTAGGTGTTGTCTAGGGTGGAGGGAGAGAGGAGCGGATTTCTTTATTGTTATTGATTATTATTTCTGAAACACTTAATAATATAAGCATTGTGGACTCCTCTGCGTCGGTAGCAGAGGCATCGTTGGTGACAGAGTGATGAAAGGAAACACTTTGAAGTTTGTGGAAATGTGAATTGAATGTAGGAGAATATAACACAATAGATCTGGTAGAAGAAAATACAAAGAAAAAAACGACCGTTTTATTTTCTACCACCGTCTTTGAAATGCAACAGAAAGGTCCCACTTCCAGCCATCACTCTGGTTGTAATTCCGTTGGTGTCCACAAGATGGAAGCAATGTATGTGAATCGTTTCAGATGGATAACTTGAAGTATGAGCGAACTACATGACATTTAGTCTGAAGTCACCCAGGTACATTTGGGCAAATCGTGAAGGAGACATTTGCATTCATATTACATTTTTCTGCAAGAATATCGTCAAATCTGTATACTTGGACTTTGATTTAGCTTTTCCAGTATTAGTAGCCATATTATAARTTCAACATTTGCAAAACAACTAGTTTTCATAACTTCATAACTCTGAATATTCTTATATTTTTTGTCCAAAAGGAAAAGGCATGCTGTCGTACAAGGTTAGTAGCTACATTTTACGAAAGATACAGGGTTTCCAAATACTCCCATAAAGCCCAGCTCATTGGCTATCTATCTAGCTTTGTTTGACCCCGATTGGTGATTATTTGACAAAGTTAGAGTCGTTCACGTGAAGACCGCCTACGTCATCGGTGTGCCATGTAGGCGTCGCTCTCTGACCAAATATGGTGTTCTATAGGATATACTATACCCTTAATGATATAGTGAAGTCTGGTTACATTSTAGGATCTCTGAGGAATACATACAAACGTGATTTGACTGGTTGAAACAACGTTTAGTGTTAGATTTTCACAGATTCCTTTCTTTGCAAATTGAACGAGTGGAAATAGAAAATCGATTGTGCATGCTATATGGACCTTTTTAGGATATGAAAAACACTTCATGTTATCTCTGGGACCCTTTGGATAACAAATCAGAGCAATATTTCAGAATGTAAGTGAATACCCCCCTGAAATGGACAAAAATGAATGGGAACTTATTGGCACAGTACGAAACATATACACGATGTACAATACCACTTAAATGGATGGCATTTCATTCAAAACTTATTGCAAATGTCATATGGCAAATGCCAAGTGTCACACAGCAAAAATCCAATAGATGGCGAGCACGCTCCACAGTAAATTTTCATATTGCAAATGCACATCAAGTCAAGACCCAAGGGTCAAATTTTGAAAATTAGAAAAAAAAATGAAACTTATCAGCCCCTTAAAAAAGTGCTTTCTGGATCGTTTTTCAAAATTCGTTTGATTTTTTTTGGTCAATTATACATGTATAAGAACTGTATGAACATACTTTTGTCATATTTTATTGTCATATTTTTTTTTACTTGCCGATAAGGCACATGTTTTGTCCATTTGCAGTATGATTTCATAGGAAGTCAAAAGTCGAAGTCAAAAGTCAGTGAACCATTGCCAAATGCCATAAGAAATGTCCAAATGCAATATGAAAGTATTGAAAGTGCCAAATCAGGATGTTTTGTCCATTTGCAATATGATATCATAGGAAGTCAAAAGTTGAAGTCAAAAGTCAGTGAACCATATCCAAATGGCATTTATACTGCCCAAATGATATATAGCACTATGTTAAGCCATGAATCAACCTAGATGGTCTATTTGTCATGTATGATGAGGGAGAAGTGGGACACTTGTTTTTTAATGATTTTTTGAAAAATGTCCAAAATGACCAGGGGCCCCTTATTGGATGGGCACGGGTGGGGGGGTGCTCCCTACCCAACTGTAGACCCCTTGCTCCCCCCTAAAGGCATTAAAAACCATTTAAAAATGTGCTCCTGGTAACCCATTCCAATCACCAGGTGCACAGCTGTCCATTTGAAATATGTTTCAATGGGCATTTACCATCACGAATTTGACATGCTCAAAAATACTGCAGAAATGAGAAATTGACTGGCCCGATGAACTCGGGATGGCCGGGCAGTGATTCTGTTTCCTCTCCATCACTCGTTGGTGTTGATTTCAGAATGTCAATTTGGTGATGATCTATCACTGTTTAAACATATTGCAAATGTCAGCCAGCAAGTCAGCGTCCATCAGTCAATTAGATATCATTCTGATACCAAACTGATACCATCTGACACCAAACCCACTTTTTTCAATTCGTTTAGAAGCCAACTATCACATATTTCAGAGCAGGCCCATAATTCACAGTGCCTTCAGTTTAAACCATAATAAAAACGTAACACGCGTATTTACGTACTAGCTGCGGGTCCAGTTCTGACATTATGTGTAGGCCTATGTGAGGCGACCCCGAATCCCGAGTTTCGGCTCGATAGGTCATTCGGTGCCCGAGCAATGACCTTAATTGGTGCTGAAAATCCATTTTTTTCCGGGTGTTGCTACGGGGTCATTGAATGAGCTATCGGACAGAAATGTTGGGGTCCGTCTCTATGGGCCGAGGCGGTTTCAATGCACCTAATCTTGCGACTCTGGGACTTTTCTAAATGTAGTCATTTTTGTGATGGTCAAAATGAATTGAAGTTATTGCAAATGTACGAGGCTGTTTCTCGGTCTGAGAACCTTCTGAGCCAAATACCTCACCGTGTACTATCAACTTGAGCTCTAGAACAGGTTTCTAAAGTTTCAGAGCTTTAGGTCTGAAGGTTCTTTGATAGTTCGAACAAAGGTAATTATTGCAGGCTCTGTGTGTCTCTAAGCACCACACTGTGTCACTCCATCCTTGCTGTGTGTGTGTGAGAGTTTTTCTTGGAAATCTGATGGGAGACATTACTGATTTACAGTTCCTGAGGGTTGCCTAATCACACATATGAAGTTTTGGAATGATGTGACTTTTTTAACCCTTCGAAACAGCCTATGTGACCCCAATTTAAGAGACTTCCGGTTGGCACAGGAAGCTGAAAGTAAACACATATCTTCATTGGGGTAGGCTTTTACAGAATATTGAGTTTAAAGTCTTTATGTTAAGAATTGACTGATTTACACAGGGTTGAATGCAGTGTTTTCACAAACTGCAGGTTTGGTACATCAAAACACCTTTAGGGTGAATTTAACCACTTCCGGTTGCTCCAGGAAGCTTAGAATCAACACAGGTAGACCTCATAGTGGCTTGATGAATTGTCATCGAAGACAGGTTCATTTTTTWWTTTTATTTTTTTATTTCACCTTTATTTAACCAGATAGGCAAGTTGAGAACAAGTTCTCATTTACAATTGCGACCTGGCCAAGATAAAGCAAAGCAGTTCGACACATACAACAACACAGAGTTACACATGGAGTAAAGCAAACATACAGTCAATAATACAGTAGAAAAATAAGTCTATATACAATGTGAGCAAATGAGGTGAGATAAGGAGGTAGGTAGGAGGTAAAGGTAAAGGCAAAAAAAAGGCCATGGTGGCGAAGTATATACAATATAGCAGGTAAAACACTGGAATGGTAGATTTGCAGTGGAAGAATGTGCAAAGCAGAGATAGAAATAATGGGGTGCAAAGGAGCAAAATAAATAAATAAATACAGTAGGGGGAGAGGTAGTTGCTTGGGCTAAATTATAGATGGGCTATGTACAGGTGCAGTATCTGTGAGCCGCTCTGACAGCTGCTGGATTGTTACGATCGCTAACCTTTGCTACTGGTAAACGGCTTGTGTTAAGCTAATATAATGCTAAATTGTGTTTTCGCTGTAAAACACTTAAAAAATCTGAAATATTGGCTGGATTCACAAGATGTTGGTCTTTCATTTGCTGTACGCTGTGTATTTTTCAGAAATGTTTTATGATGAGTATTTCGGTATTTGACGTTGGTCTCTGTAATTATTCTGGCTGCTTCGGCACTATTTCAGATTGCAGCTGCAATGTAGAACTGTGATTTATACCTGAAATATGCAMATCTTTCTAAAAAAACATATGCTATACAATAAATATGTTATCAGACTGTCATCTGATGAAGTTGTTTCTTGGTTAGTGGCTATATATATCTTTATTTGGTCGAAATTGTGATAGCTACCTATGCAGGAAAAAAATGGTGGAAAAAGAAAGTTGTGTCTTTTGCTATCGTGGTTAGCTAATAGATTTACATATTGTGTCTTCCCTGTAAAACATAAAAAAATCAGAAATGATGGCTGGATTCACAAGATGTGTATCTTTCATCTGGTGTCTTGGACTTGTGATTTAATGATATTTAGATGCTAGTATTTACTTGTGACGCTATGCTAGGCTATGCTAGTCAGCTTTTTTACTGTGGGGGGTGCTCCCGGATCCGGGATTGGGACCAATTAGAAGTTAAAACTTCTTGATGCACGGATCCCTTTAGCAGGATCATTTTCGTAAACAACCGCTGAATTGCAGAGCGCCAAATAAAATAAAAAATAGTACAAATATTTATTTTCATTAAATCACAAGTGAAATATACCAAAACACAGCTTAGCTTGTTGTTAATCCACCTATCGTGTCAGATTTTGAAAATATGCTTTACAGCGAAAGCAATCCAAGCGTTTGTGAGTTTATCGATCACTAGACAAACAGTAAGAACACCTAGCAGCCATGTAGAATGGTCACGAAAGCCAGTAAAGCAATACAATTAATCGCTTACCTTTGATGATCTTCGGATGTTTGCACTCACGAGACTCCCAGTTACACAATAAATGTTCCTTTTGTTCGATAAAGATTTTTTTATATCAAAATACCTCCATTTGTTTTGCGCGTTATGTTCAATATTTCACAGCCTTAGGCAAGTCATCAAGGCTTGACGGAAATTCCATATAGTATCCGTAAAGGTCGTAAAAACATGTCAAACGTTTTTAATAATCAATCCTCAGGTTGTTTTTAACATCAATAATCTATAATATTTCAACCGGACTGTAAACTATTCAATACTGGAGAGAAAGAAAATGTCGAGCAACGAGTGTCTGGCGCTACAACTAATGGAGGGACATCCGCCTATCCACTGACGCGTTTTGATAAATCTCGCTCATTTTTCAAAATAAAAGCTTGAAACTATGTCGAAAGACTGTTCACGCCATGAGGAAGCCACAGGAAAAGGAATCTCGTTGATATCCCTTTAAATGGACAAAAGGCAAGCAATGGAACAGTGATTTTTCTAAATAGAAGTTACATCCGGGTTGGATTTCCTCAGGTTTTTGCCTGCAAAATCAGTTCTGTTATACTCACAGACAACATTTTGACAGTTTTGGAAACATTAGAGTGTTTTCTATCCTACTCTGTCAATATGCATATTCTAGCATCTGGATCTGAGAAATAGGCAGCTTACAATGGGAACGTTATTTTTCCAAACATAAAAAGTCTGCCCCCTAGCTTCAAGAGGTTAAAGCTAGTGAGGGACACAAGTGTTTCCAGTTTCAGAGATTTTTGTAGTTCGTTCCAGTCATTGGCAGCAGAGAACTGGAAGGAGAGCCGGCCAAAGGAAGAATTGGTTTTGGGGGTGACCAGAGAGATATACCTGCTGGAGCGCGTGCTACAGGTGGGTGCTGCTATGGTGACCAGCGAGCTGAGATAATGGGGGACTTTCACTAGCAGGGTCTTGTAGATGACCTGGAGCCAGTGGGTTTGGCGACGAGTATGAAGCGAGGGCCAGCCAACGAGAGCGTACAGGTCGCAGTGGTGGGTAGTATATGGGGCTTTGGTGACAAAACGGATGGCACTGTGATAG
>NW_019950542.1:0-7988 GCF_002910315.2 Salvelinus sp. IW2-2015 | reverse complement strand
TGTTGGCCAATTTTGAATGTGGCTTTGTGTTGTGAGCTCCTCCCATAGAGAAAAGGACAGTTGCTAGTCTCTACAGCTCCTCCTCCAGTGAAAGTGAAAGTAAACACAGAACAGTATCAGGAAAACACCATTACAAGGTTGGAGGTAATAACATTATGTATCATCATGCATAGCTAAGTGAATCTAACGGTGAGATTAACTTAACATATATGAAGGGTTTTCCCTTGTGTGTGTCAGTACCATTGCTTGCTCAAAGATGTAGCTGTGAAGTAAGTCTCTCCCTACAGCCGTTTGATTGGCTCAGCAAATTGAGTGTGAAATCAAAGATAAGGGTGGCGTCTGAACTCTGCTCCACACAGCAAGCAGATTTGATTTGTAAGTACTGTATATTATACATGTGTAGGCAGCATGCACAACCAAGTGTGTGTGAGAACGACATGTAAGATATTCATGTGTCAAGGGGAAAATGGACTAGCCTGAATACCAGTCTCTAGCTAACATTCAATGTTTTATAAGAAACATTAATGTGTTGAAAATTCAAAATTGTTTGCATAGTCAACTTACACACAGCTCTGATACACACGCTTACCCCACCAGACATGCCACAAGGTTTTTTTTCATTGTCCCCAAATCCAGAAAAAATGTAAGCGTCCAGTATTATATGAAGCCATTATTGCAGATCTGGCTCCTGACCCTAAGACTCAGTTTCCCCTCGTCTGGAGGTCCCTGCCTGGTCCGGTTGGGGAGTCTCCGCCAGAGCCAGAGCCCTTTACGCTGTCATAGAGCTACTACCTGGTCCTGCTCTAGAGGACAAGCCAGCTCCTGCCAATGGAACCCAGAACGCTCCCTCCTTCCAGTCTCAGACTGTGTCCGACCCAGAGACTGTTTCCTCTGACAACTCTGCCCCTAGTACAGATACCCTGCTGGTATCCCCAACAGCCTCTGATAGTCAGTTGCTGGAGACCTGTTGGACCATATAGTAGGACCTGTCTGCCAGCCTTTACCTGCCACTGTGTCCTGCCCTTAGTTATTAGTCAGGTCATGTTTCCGAGTGGCGCAGCGGTCTAAGGAACTGCATCTCAGTGCAAGAGGTGTCACTACATTCCCTGGTCGAATCCAGGCTGTATCACATCCGGCTGTGATTGGGAGTCCCATGGGGCGGCACACAATTGGCCCAGCGTTGGCCGGGATAGGCCGTCATTGTAAATAACAATTTGTTCTTAACTGTCTTGCCTAATTAAATAAAGGTTAAAAATGTAAAATATTTCCTTAAATGTTATTAGCCTACCTACTCTCTTTCTCTATTGTTGCTTCATTCTTTCCTCCTTTCAACAGTTAAATTAAATAAGTTCAGTTGTTCATATCGTCATCATTCTAATGACATCCTTGAATAATATAGGATTAGAATTAGATGCAGAAGAAGGCTTTCACTTCTTTTCAGGAAGATTGAATGGTTATGGGTTTGAATAAATAACTGCCATAGGGTACTGCCATCACGCGTTCGCTTTTCTGCTGTATCTAACATTCAGCAAAAAATAACTTGCATCCGTATTCGAATAGTCTTGCTATAAGAAATAAAAAATAAATAAAAAATAATGTCCAGCAAGCTGTTATTTAGGGCTAGCTTCCCGCTAGCGGGACACCTGCCGACAACATCCGGTGACATTGCAGGGCGAGCAAATTCAAATAAATATTTGTAATATTAAACATTCATGAACATGCAAGTGTCTCATATCATTTAAAAGCTTAACTGTTTGTTAATCCAACTGCGTCGTCAGATTTCAAAAAGGCTTCACGGCGAAAGCATACCATGCGATTATCTGCGGACAACGCCCCACGTCAACATATTTTTCAACCAGCACAGGCTTCACAAAATGACAAATAACGATTAAATAAATCACTTACCTTTGAAGATCTTCCTCTGTTTGCAATCCCAATGGTCTCAGCTACAACATGAATGGTCGTTTTGTTTGATAAAATCTTTCTTTATATCCTAAAAAGTCTGTTTAGTTGGCGCCATTGGTTTCAGTAATCCACTAGTTCAACATGCAGACAAAGGAGTCCAAAAGCTACCGGTAAACTTCGTCCAAACAAGTCAAGCAACGTTTCTATATAATCCACAGGTAGTCTAAATGTAAATAAACTATGATATTTCACACGGAAAGTACTATGTTCAATTGGAAAGGAAAATTCATAAGCGCGCGCCTTCTCCCTCGCGCGCCGAAAGACTGATTTGGTTCAGGTGCTCTCCTAACAAAAACTCAAAATACTTGTTCGTTTTTCAAAAAAGAAGCCTGAAACCTTGAATAAAGACTGTTGACATCGAGTGGAAGCCATAGGAATTGCAATTTGGGTGACGGACATATATATATATATAAGCAATAGGTTTCCATAATAAGAGCCTGGGAGCTGAAAAAAATCACATTTGGTTGGATTTTTGCCTGCCATATTAATTCTGTTATAGTCTCAGACATTATTTTAAGTTTTAGAAACTTCAGAGTGTTTTATATCCAATGCTACCAATTATATGCATATCCTGGCTTCTGGGCCTGAGTAACAGGCAGTTTACTTTGGGCACATCAGTCAGGCGGAAATTCAGGGAACTGCCCCCTAGCCCTAAGAAGATTTATAGTCTAGCTTTTCTTGCATAGGACTCAAAGACTAAGATCGCTTTTTAAGGAGAGGCCAACGAGCACGGCTGCTTATAATACACAAGCGACAGAAGCTATAAATTAGGAGCCTATTATGCATAATCCATAATCAATTAGCTAAATATCAGGCTAATGCTGCATTGAATGTATTACCTGACTTAGGTAGCCTAGGACATCAATATATGGCTATATGTCAATCTAGAACAGGATTATCTATTTGGATGCAATTTGAATGGAGTTACGGAGAGAGAGACAGAGTGCTCACGCGTGCACTGATTTAAAGCAATAATATTCAAGTGATAGGCTGTTTTATAAATCTGCAGTTGCAATTAAAAAAAAAATTAAAAACAAGGTGACTCCCGAAAGCCAGAAGGAGATGAGTAAATTAGACACACATTTGGTCTTATATTACTGTAGATAGGCAATGCTGCAGCAAATGTAGGCCTACCTGTCACTAGAAAAAAAGTTTCCATGATACGTATGTCTGATGATTCATCAAGCAGGGTCATAGAGAATCCAGATTTAAACATCACATATCATTTAACAGTTCCATTTCACGAATACTGTTCATATACATAGTTTATTAATTTTACCGGTTTCTCACAGTTATTTATCCAGGTAAAAGGGAGCGGTTTGGGGCGGTAATCCCGGTAAATCTCTGTATACCGGTTTCCCGCCATTCAACCCTAAAGTGTAGCTGTACTATTATGTAGGAACGTTTACCAAACTTTTATATGTGTGAAGCCGTTAGTAATGTGTGTCATCTATCTGGTAGTAAAAATGTTAAAAAGGCAATAGAAATAAGGTAGTTATTAGTATTTATTCAATGTTACTGTGAAATACTAACAGCATGATTTTCCAGAGGAAGTGAACAACCAGAAACCCATTTAAACCAATGTGTGATAAACTGGAAAAATGTTCCCTAATATCTTTTAATTTAACAAGATAATTGAGCAAGCTTCTGTAAAATACACAAATCATCAACAAAACCTTGTACTTGAAAAGTTTACTGAAGACAGGCGTAGCACTAAATACATGTAAACAAAAGTGAGTTATCACAAAGACACAATTTACAGCCAAACATACATTCATCAGACAGAGAATTTATTCAATAAAATCAGGGGTCTCCACATGGTGTGCAGGTTTTGTTCCGGCCCAGTTCTACCACACCTGATTCTAAATTCAAGTTTTGATAAGCAGCTGACTAGTAGTATGCGTGTGGTAGAACAGTCAGAAGTTACAATATCACAGCTGAGCTGCAGCACGTCACCAAAGACAATACACGAGTGTATAAAACATTAGGAACACCTTCCTAATATTGAGTTGCATCCCTCTTTGCCCTCAGAACAGACACATTAGTAATAATAAATAATCCTAAATGTTAGAAGATTTTATTTTACTCTTACACCCTCACACACTCAAAGTAACTTGGAAAACATGGAGTGAGCTAGTGGTTAGATAATGCAAATAGTAGCAAGGATTATAGGGGTCAACTTTGTCTCATGGCCATTTCTAGGTTTATCCTTATCCCATAATTGTCAATTTACTACATTAGCAAGAGTTCACAATACAGAGTTTGAATGATCCTCTTTGATTCGTCGTGAAGTAAAATTGTAGTTGTAGAAGAGGTTGGGAGGAAAGCAAATCCAGACTAATTGTGGGAAAGAAAGTAGGCGTGCATTTGGCCAGAGCAATGTGGATGGGTGTCAGGACTAAACCAAAATGGAGCTCTTCTTTTCTACTGTAAGTCTATATAGTATTTTTAAACATTTTTAACTAGGCAAGTTCAGCTTAAAAACAAATTCTTATTTACAATGACGGCCTACACCGGCCAAACCCGGACGACGCTGGGCCAATTGTGCGCTGCCCAATGGGACTCCCAATCACAGCGGCTTGTGATACATCCTGGATTCGAACCAGGGTGTCTGTAGTGACGTCTCTAGCACTGGATGGAGTGCCTTAGAACGCTGCACCACTCAGGATAGACCAACGAGTGATTATATGTTATTATGTTGATGATAGAGAGTTATTCTAATTTATCTTGAGTTTGTCTATTTTTGTTATAAAACCAGTTGTGGAAGAATCCTAAACTTAAGAAGCCTAACTTCGTACAGACAGACAGACAGACAGACAGACAGACAGACAGAAGACAGACAGACAGACAGACAGACAGACAGACAGACAGACAGACAGACAGACAGACAGACAGACAGACAGAACAGACAGACAGACAGACAGACAGACAGACAGACAGACACATTTAAACTGAGCTGTGCAACTCTTAAAATAAGAAAATAGTTGACTATGACTTGGCACTATTACAGTAAGTAAATAGGTTGACTATGACTTGCACTATTACAGTAAGTAAATAGGTTGACTATGACTGGCACTATTACAGTAAGTAAATAGGTTGACTATGACTTGGCACTATTACATAAGTAAATAGGTTGACTATGTCTTGGCACTATTACAGTAAGTAAATAGGTTACTATGACTTGGCACTATTACAGTAATAAATAGGTTGACTATGACTTGGCACTATTACAGTAAAGTAAATAAGTTGACTATGACTTGCACTATTACAGTAAGTAAATAGGTTGACTATGACTTGCACTATTACAGTAAGTAAATAGGTGACTATGACTTGGCACTATTACAGAAGTAAATAGTTGACTATGACTTGGCATTAAAAACAATCCCTGAGTTTCCATGATCCAGATATTGGAGATTTGAGATTGCCTTAACCTATCATGCCAATTAAAAGTATGTATTGACAAACCATGGCATCTTCACCAGCCAATAAGACTTAATCACTATGACTGAAATCACCATAGAAAACCTCCTTAGTGGCACCACCAGAAGCACCACACACTTAACCTTGTGTCTTTGTAAGGTAGACAGACACTGTTCAGTAGTTGTGACAGTTCATTGGGTGTGGTGACATCGACCGTGGTGGAATGTTCTATCATTATGTGTCCCAGGTTACTATAGGAACAGGTCGTCCAGTAGCAGAACAGACAGAGCGGTGTGACTGTTGTTGTTTGTTGTGAATGAGGAGTGAGGGTCCATACAGCTCTATAGGACAGAACAACAGACCACAGTTCACATGAACAGCACATGAGTCATAAAGCAGGTATATAATTTTTATTTTATTTCACCTTTATTTAAACCAGGTAGACCAGTTGAGAACAAGTTCTCATTTACAACTGCGACCTGGCCAAGATAAAGCAAATCAGAGCGACACAAACAACAACACAGAGTTACACATGGAATAAACAAACGTACAGTCCATAACACAATAGAAAAATATCAATTACTGTGTGTGCAAATGAGGTAAGATTAGGGAGGTAAGGCAATAAATAGCTGTAGTGGCGAAAATTACAATTAGTAATTAAACCACTGGAGTGATAGGATGGTGCAGAAGATGAACGTGCAAGTAGAAGAAAAAAATAACAATATGGGGATGAGGTAGTTGGATGGGCCATTTACAGATTGGCTAGTACAGGTGCAATGATCGTGAGCTGCTCTGGCAAGCTGATGCTTAAAGTTAGTGAGGGCAGATATGAGTCTCCCTCACTAAATCTTTCAGTGATTTTAGCAATTTTTCCAGTCATTGGCAGCAGAGAACTGGAAGAAAGGCGCAAAACGAAGAATAGCTTTGGGGTGACCAGTGAGATATACCTGCTGGAGCGTGTGCTACGGGTAGGTGCTGCTATGGTGACCAGTGTGCTGAGATAAGGTGGGGCTTTTACCTAGCAAAGACTAAAAGATGACCTGGAGCCAGTGGGTTTGACGACGGATATAAGCGAGGGCCAGCCAACGAGAGCATACAGGTCGCAGTGGTGGGGTATATGGGGCTTTGGTGACAAAACAGATGGCACTGTGATAGACTGCATCCAATTTGCTGACTAGGAGTGTTGGAGGCTATTTTGTAAATACATCGCTGAAGTCGAAGATCGGTAGGGATTGTCAGTTTACGAGGTTATGTTTGGCAGCATGAGTGAAGGAGGCTTTGTTGTGAAATAGGAAACCGATTCTAGATTAATTTTGGATTGGAGATGCTTAATGTTAGTCTGGAAGAAGACTTTACAGTCTAAACCAGACACCTTAGGTATTTGTAATTGTCCACATATTCTAAGTCAGAAACTACCCAGATTAGTGATGCTGGATGACGGCATGTGCGGGCAGTGATCGGTTGAAGAGCAGCAATTTATTTTACTTGCATTTAAAAAGAGCAGTTGGAGGCCACGAAGGAGAGTTGTATGGCATTGAAGCTCGTCTGGAGGTTTGTTAGCACAGTGTCCAAAGAAGGCCAGAAGTATACAGAATGCGGTGTCGTATGCGTAGAGTTGATCAGAGAATCACCAGCAGCAAGAGCGACATCATTGATGTATACAGAGAAAAGAGTCAGCCCGAGAATTGAACCCTGTGGCACCCCCATAGAGACGACAGAGGTCCGGACAACAGGCCCTCCGATTTGACACACTGAACTCTGTCTGAGAAGTAGTTGGTGAACCAGGCGAGGCAGTCATTTGAGAAACCAAGGCTGTTGAGTCTGCCGATAAGAATGGGTGATTGACAGAGTCAAGCCTTGGCCAGGTCAATGAATACGGCTGCACAGTATTGTCTTTTATCATGGCGATTATGATATCGTTAGGACCTTGAGCGTGGTTGAGGTGCACCCATGACCAGCTCGAAAAACCAGATTGTATAGCGGAGAAGTACGCTGGGATTCGAAATAGTCGGTGATCTGTTTGTTAACTTGGCCTTCAAAGACCTTAGAAAGGAGGGTAGAATAGATATAGTCTGTAACAGTTTGGGTCTAGAGTGTCACCCCCTTTGAGAGCGGGGATGACCGCGCAGCTTTCCAATCTTGGATCTCAGACGAGTACGGAAGAGAGGTTGAACTGGCTAGTAGTAGGGGTTGCAACAATTGCGCGGTGGAACAATATAGACAGAGGATCCAGATGTCTAGCCAGCTTAATTTGTAGGGTCCAGATTTTGCACTCTTTCAGAACATCAGCTATCTGGATTGGGTATAAAGGAGAAATGGGGAGTTTTGGCAAGTTGCTGTGGCGGGATGCAGGGTTGTTAACCGGGCGGAGGGGTAGCCAGGTGGGAAAGCATGGCATCCATTAGAAAAATTGCTTATTGAAATTAAAATTCTCAATTCTCGTTGGAATTATCGATGTGGGAAATCAAATTAAATACATATTCGAGGTTATTGATATCATTGTCCTGTCAACACCTACTCATTACATTATGCAAGTAATATTTTACCATTAATGGAGCAGTTCCTGCCACTGATAGGAGTCCATCTGGATAGTGCTTTAAACA
>NW_019950541.1:4690-7991 GCF_002910315.2 Salvelinus sp. IW2-2015 | reverse complement strand
ATCTGTTTCAGTTGCTATAGTTAGCTAGCTAACTGTATAGCTAGGTGTCATCTAAAATTACCCTAATTTATAAGACAGTTCTTATTTGATTAATGGTGTCGGATCCATCTCAATAAGGATTAGCCACAATAGTGGACTTTGCGATTACCATTTGTATTCATTTGCATTACTGTCAATTATATACCTCTATTTTGAAGGCAAACCGCAAATTCCCCTATTGTGCCTAATCCTTATTGTGGCTAGCTTCATAACCCATAACCCAGTGCGGTCAAGCCTAACTAGCCAGATGAAGCTAGCTGGCTGCTTATAACGTTAACCCTGTTGCCCAAAGCTAAGTTGCTGACAAGCTATTTATTTTCATGAACTGAAGACGTTTTTTTTCTTTTCATGCAGACGTTTTTGTACATATTTGACAGTGTTACTGTATCTTTTTTGACACTCCATAGTATTATGTCGTGACGCTATTACTGTGTAACTCCGGTAGGGCAACATCTGATAAATAGCGCACGGCGAAAGCCAACATCACCCATGACAGAACGGTTGATTGTCAACGGCAATGAATTTTATGATCTTGGCTTTAATGGATTTCACCTTTTGAGTTGTCTCACTGACATTTTGTTACTCTTTCAAATGAATGCTCGACTTGTTGATTGCTCAATCCACACAGCACACATTGTGGGCTATTTTAGGAATGCTGTGTTGCACGTATAGCGCAAAAATGTACGTGTCGTCAGGACGTCATGTAGGTATGCACGTCAGCTTTGACATCAGTTTTGCACATTGGGGCGTTAAACTAGACATCAGCCAATACCGATGTTGGCCTTTTTATATATGTTCACCGATATATCGCGCATCCCTACTAATAAGTGCTCTCAAATATTTTTCTGATGTCGACAGCAGATCAATTATATTCCTAATATAGCCAACTTATTAGCAAGCTAACTTTGAGAACGTTTTATTAAGTAGNAGCTCATGGATGCAAACAATGTTCTTCAACAAAAACATAGCAAAATGACAATCTGTTTCAGTTGCTATAGTTAGCTAGCTAACTGTATAGCTAGGGGTCATCTAAAATTACCCTAATTTATAAGACAGTTCTTATTTGATTAATGGTGTCGGATCCATCTCAATGAGGATTAGCCACAATAGTGGACTTTGCAATTACCATTTGTATTCATTTGCATTACTGTCAATTATATACTTCTATTTTGAAGGCAAACCGCAAATTCCCCTATTGTGCCTAATCCTTATTGTGGCTAGCTTCATAACACATAACCCAGTGCGGTCAAGCCTCACTAGCCAGATGAAGCTAGCTGGCTGTTTATAACGTTAACCCTGTTGCCCAAAGCTAAGTTGCTGACTAGCTATTTATTTTCATGAAGTGAAGACGTTTTTTCTTTATGCAGACGTTTTTGTACATCTTTGACAGTGTTACTGTATCTTTTTTGACACTCCATAGTATTATGTCGTGACGCTATTACTGTGTAACTCCGGTAGGGCAACATCTGAAAAATAGCGCCCTTGGTAGTGTGTACCGGTGCTCGACCAGTCGGCGAAAGCCAACATTACCCACGACAGAACGGTTGATTGTCAACGGCAATGAATTTCATGATCTTGGCTTTAATGGATTTCACCTTTTGAGTTGTCTCACTGAAATGTTGTTACTCTTTCAAATGACTGCTCGACTTGTTGATTGCTCAATCCACACAGCACACATTGTGGGCTATTTTAGGAATGCTGTGTTGCACGTATAGCGCAAAAATGTACGTGGCGTCATGACGTCATGTAGGTATGCACGTCAGCTTTGACATCAGTTTTGCACATTGGGGCGTTAAACTAGACATCAGCCGATGCCGATGTTGGCTTTTTTAGATATGTTCACCGATATATCGCGCATCCCTACTAATAACATTTACATTTTACATTTAAGTCATTTAGCAGACGCTCTTATCCAGAGCGACTTACAAATTGGAAAGTTCATACATATTCATCCTGGTCCCCGTGGCGAATTGCAGCCACAACCCTGGCGCTTGCCACTAGCGCCATGCCTCTACCAACTGAGCCCATGGGCTCAATATTTTTCTGATGTCGACAGCAGATCAATTATATTCCTGAATATAGCCAACTTATTAGCAAGCTAACTTTTGCGAGACGTTTTATACAGTAGTTTAGCAAGCTAGCAGCGTTTGCAAGTGTTGGTGGCTTCAATGACAAGAGCAGTAGCTAACCAGTTGAGCTAACAAGTATAATTTCGTCTATAGGCAAAATACTCCAAACCTCTTGCATTTCAGGAAACAGTGGCAAGTACGCGCTGGTGCATCTAACCTATTTAGCCATTTTTTTTTTGTATAAAAAAATAATATCTCAGTTTTTCCCCCACTGGCTTTCATGTGTTCATGAGCTTGTCTTGAGGGTTGTCAGACTCACAACGACTAGTTGCTATCCATTTGGAGCGATGCGATGGTTCCCCAAAATTCCGGGCAGGGCTTAGCGAAGGGAGTTTCGCAGGTGATTTCTTGCCCTCTCTGCTAAAACAACGACTAGGTTCAACAATTTTTTTTGTGGCATCTGTCATCTTGCATCGATCACTTTGCACCCTGTTGGCAGAGTTTCACGAGAGAGTGTGTGTCAGAGAAGGCTATGCCTTATTTGTCCGTTTCCAAATCCATCAGAGCTTTTAGAACATCAATAATAGGCGATACGTTTTGCACGCCAGTGTGCAGGAGCTTCTACCTTCACAATGATATTTTAACATTCCAAGCACCAAGCACCTGCTCAAACCACAGTACTCTCAGGGCTGGTTTCCGGACCTAGCCTAGTCCTGGACTAAAGATCAAGGTCAATAGAGAAGCTCCACTGAAATACATTTTTTAAACCAGACTGGCTTAATCTGTGTCTGGGAACCAAACTCCAGAGCATTTCATTTGGACAGCAAAGCTTAGCATAATCAACTTAATTCTCTGTATAAAAACGGTCCGCTGCCAAATCATTATTCGTTTCTTTCGTTCTCTTCCTTTGGCAATACTGGGACTACTAAGAGAAACTCTCTGCCAGTACTTGCCACTTTCTAGTATATGTTGAATTCTAAAGAGATTACCTCAACACAGATTGAACTAAATTCCTGTATGGTTAACCGTCAGCTAGACATAGGCCTAATTTGGTAACAATAACCATAGATAAAAGCTTTATATCTTCTTACTAAACGAATGTGTGCATCCACAGAGTAACCATAATGACATTGATGCTAGTAGAGCTGTTTAGTGTGTGTCAGATTCTCTGTCTTGATAGAAACAGGATGTGC
>NW_019950541.1:0-2148 GCF_002910315.2 Salvelinus sp. IW2-2015 | reverse complement strand
TATGCCAGGTATCTCACTATACAGTTGATGCAGGTACGGTCACGGCACAAAGGGGAAATGACTCACCATCCTCCTGTAGGAGGCAGAGAGCTCCACCAGCACGTCATCACTCAGGATATCCAGCGCTCTGAAGAGATACAGAGAGAGATACGGATATATAAAACAGAGAGGGAGACTCTCTCGAAAAAGAAGAAGAAGAATCCATAGTATAGCCTCATCTGGGAAAATGATGTATGGGTAAACCACTTCTCCAATCTTTTTGGCCTTATAACAAAGAACAACCAGCAAAAACATATACATGATCAAATACAAATCTTAGAATCAACTATTAAAAGACTACCAGAACACACTGGATTCTCCAATTACATTGAATGAACTACAGGACAAAATAAATCCTCCACCCCAAAAAAGGCCTGTGGTGTTGATGGTATCCTCAATGAAATGATAAAACATAAAGACCACAAATTCCAATTGGCTATACTTGAACTCTAACATCCTTAGCTCTGGCATCTTCCCTAATATTTGGAAGCAAGGACTGATCCCCACCAATCCACAAAAGTGGAGACAAATTTGACCCCAGTAACTACCATGGGATATGCGTCAACCGCAACTTTAGGAAAATCCTCTGCATTATCAGCAGACTTTTACATTTCCTCAGTGAAAACAATGTACTGAGCAAATGTCAAAATTGGCATTTTAACAAATTACCACAGGACAGACCAAGTATTCATCCAGCACACCCTAATTGACAAACCAAAACAAAAGCAAAGTGTTCTCACGCTTTGTTAATTAAAAAGAAAACGTGAGACTCAATTTGACATAAGGGTCTGCTATACAAATTGATGGAAAGTGGTGTTGGGAAAAAGAAAAAAAAAACATTATGAAATCCATGTACACAAACAACAAGCGTGGATTAAAATTGGCAAAACACATTTCTTTCCAAAGAGCCATGGTGTGAGACAGGGATGCAGTTTAAGCCCCACCCTCTTCAACACACATACAGTTGAAGTTGGAAGTTTACATACACTTAGGTTGGAGTCAATAAAACTCGTTTTTCAACCACTCCCCAAATTTCTTGTTAACAAACTATAGTTTTGGCAAGTCGGTTAGGACGTCTACTTTGTAAATGACACAAGTCATTTTTCCAACAATTGTTAAGACAGATTATTTCACTGTATCACAATTRCAGTGGGTCAGAAGTTTACATACACTAAGTTGACTGTGCCTTTAAACAGCTTGGAAAATTCCAGAAAATGATGTCATGGCTTTAGAAGCTTCTGATAGGCTAATTGACATCATTTGAGTCAATTGGAGATGTACCTGAAGAGACGAACCTGAAGAAGAGTTCCCTAAGCAAGCTGGTCCTTTGTTCACAAACACAAACAGACCCCACAGAGCCCCAGGACAGCAACAATTAGACCCAAACAATTGAGAAAACCAAAAAAGATACTTGACACAGAGCAAACAAGAATGCTATTTAGCCCTAAACAGAGAGAGTACACAGTGGCAGAATACCTGACGACTGTGACTGACCCAAACTTAAGGAACGCTTTGACTATTTACATACTCAGTGAGCATAGTTATTGACAAAGGCCACCGTAGGCAGACCTGGCTCTCAAGAGAAGACAGGCTATGTGCACACTGCCCACAAAACGACTTCCTAACCTCCTGCCAAATGTATGACCATATTAGAGAGACATATTTCCCTCTTATTACACAGATCCACAAAGAATGAGAAAAAAACACCACATTTTGATAAACTAAATGCAAWTGATTGGACATGATTTAGAAAGGCACACAACTGTCTATTTAAAGTCCCACATTTGACAGTGCATGTCAGAGCAAAAACCAAGCCATGAGGTCGAAGGAATTGTCAGTAGAGCTCAAGATAAGATTATTGAGGCACAGACCTGGGGAACGATACAAAAACATTCCTGCAGCATTGAAGGTCCCTAAGAAAACAGTGGCCTCCATCACTCTTAAATGGAAGAAGTTTGGAACCACCAAGACTCTTCCTAGAGTGAGGTGGGAGGTGTTTAGTCCCAAAGTCCTTAGCTTAGTGATGAGCTTCGTGGGCACTATGGTGTTGAACGCTTAGCTGTAGTCAATGAACAGCATTCTCACATAGGTGTTCCTTTTGTCCTGGTG
>NW_019950540.1:0-7992 GCF_002910315.2 Salvelinus sp. IW2-2015 | reverse complement strand
GACACACCAAAGAACGAAGACGGCAGAAACGGACACACCAAAGGAAAACGGAGACCGGACACACCAAAGGAACGAGAAACGGACGCCACCAAAGGAAACGGAGACGGACAACACCAAAGGAAACGGAGACGGGACACCACCAAAAGGAAACGGAGACGGACAACACCAAAGGAAACGGAGACGGACACACAAAGGAAACGGAGACGGACACACCAAAGGAAACGGAGACGGACACACCAAAGAAACGGAACGCGACACACCAAAGGAAACGGAGACGGACACACCAAAGGAAACGGAGACCACACGAGACACACCAAAAGAAACGGAGACGACACACCAAAGGAAACGGAGACGGACACACCAAAGGAAACGGAAGACGGACACACAAACAAAGGAAACGGAGACGGACACACCAAAGGAAACGGAGACGGACACACCAAAAGAAACGGAGACGGACACACCAAAGGAAAAGGAGACGACCACACCAAAGGAAAAACGGAGACGGACACACCAAAGGAAACGAGAACAGACACACCAAAGGAAACGGCAGACGGACACACCAAAGGAAACGGGAAAAACCTTTAAAAAAGCTTTTCGACGTGTATCTTTCTGGAATTCTAAATGCCGAAAAACTATTTTTTTTAAGGGGGCCGTGCGATTAATTGAAATATTGTGTGTATGACATTCCTAATTTGTTGTGTTTAAAAAAATAATAATAGCTTAATCTCTCAAGCTTTGAGCTGCAAACTAATATTACTCCCAAATAGCACCCTATCCCTACGTAGGCACTACTTAGACCAGGGCCCAATGGACACCTATTACTCCTACTAGGGCACTACTTTAGACCAGGACCCATGGCACCCATTCCCTACGTAGGGCACACTACTTAGACCCAGGGCCCCATAGGGGATAGTAGCCCTTTGGATCACATCCTATTTAATTGTTCTGACATTTTTCCCTGTCAGTCTATATTTGGATTTGATAGAAAGGGATTGATAAGTGGTCTGTCTAGGCTCTATCTCCTCATCTATCTCCTCATCCCTTTACCTTACGGTCTGTCTAGGCTCATCTCCTCATCCCTTTACCTTATGGTCTGTCTAGGCTCTATCTCCTCATCCCTTTACCTTATGGTCTGTCTAGGCTCATCTCCTCTCCCTTTACCTTACGGTCTGTCTAGGCTCTATCTCCTCATCCCTTTACCTTATGGTCTGTCTAGGCTCTATCTCCTCATCCCTTTACCTTATGGTCTGTCTAGGCTCTATCTCCTCATCCCTTTACCTTATGGTCTGTCTAGGCTCTATTCGTCCTCATCCCTTTACCTTATGGTCTTTCTAGGCTCTATCTCCTCATCCCTTTACCTTACAGTCTGTCTAGGCTCTATCTCCTCATCCCTTTACCTTGTGGTCTGTCTAGGCTCTATCTCCTCATCCCTTACCTTATGGTCTGTCTAGGCCTCTATCTCCCTCATCCCTTTACCTACGGTCTGTCTAGGCTCTATCTCCTTCATCCCTTTACCTTATGGTCTGTCTAGGCTCTATCTCCTCATCCCTTTACCTTGTGGTCGTGCTAGGCTCTCTCTCCTCATCCCTTTACCGTATGGTCTGTCTAGGCTCTATCTCCTCACCCTTTCCTTACGGTCTGTCTAGGCTCTATCTCCTCTCCCTTACTTATGGTCTGTCTATGCCTTATCTCCTTCATCCCTTTACCTTATGTCTGCTAGGCTCTCTCTCCTCATCCCTTTACCTTATGGTCTGTCTAGGCTCTCTCTCCTCATCCCTTACCTTATGTCTGTCTTAGGCTCTCTCTCCTCATCCCTTTAACTTAGGTGTGTCTAGGCTCTCTATCTCCTCATCCTTTACCTTTTGGTCTGTCTAGGCTCTATCTCCTCATCCTTTACCTTCTGGTCTGTCCTCAGTACTCGTGTTCCTTCAGATGTCTCTCATTAGTCTGCGTGCAACGTTGTCACCAGCACAAATGACTTACTTATTTTCCACTTTAGTCTTTGAACAGATTCCACCTCCGCCCCCCCCCCCATCCCCCATATCCCTAACAACCATAAAGTGGCCTTGCTCTGTGAAGAAACTTAATGGCCTAAATATATAATCTCTCTCGTGTCCGTCTCCGTTTCCTTTGGTGTGTCCGTCTCCGTTTCCTTTGGTGTGTCCGTCTCCGTTTCCTTTGGTGTGTCCGTCTCCGTTTCCTTTGGTGCGTCCGTCTCCGTCCGTCTGATCAGAAGTGTATCAATCATTTGTTTTTCTGTGTTTCTGTCCGTCTGGATTGGAGGGAGGTAGCTTCCAGGGAGTCAGGGAGGTATAACTAAAGTAGTGCACTATTTACGGAATAGGGTGCCATAGGGCTCTGGTCTAAAGTAGTGCACTATGCAGGGAATAGGGTGCCGTAGGGCTCTGGTCTAAAGTAGTGCACTGTATAGGGAATAGGGTGCCGTAGGGCTCTGGTCTAAAGTAGGGCACTATGTAGGGAATAGGGTGCCTTAGGGCTCTGGTCTAAAGTAGTGCACTATATAGGGAATAGGGTGCCATAGGGCTCTGGTCTAAAGTAGTGCACTATATAGGGAATAGGGTGCCATAGGGCTCATTGTCTAAAGTAGTGCACGATTAGGGAATAGGATGCCATTTGGAAAGCAGACAGACATCTGCCCAGAGATACTAACCCCTCATTAGTATCATGAGACAAATGTGTTTCCTGTCCAACCTGTCCCGCCTGTGGCCATGGAGTGTCCAGCAGCGTCCAGCAGAGGTTGCGGTCAGGTTACACAAAACGCCGCAGGGCTGCAGTGCCAGCAGTCTCAATGTATTCTGATACCTTCAGTAGCCAGAGGGGAAATCTGGGTTTTAAACATGAATAACACATCGAGAGGGATCGCCTGACTGTGTGTGTTTGTGTGTGTGTGTGTGTGTGTGTGTGTGTGTGTGTGCTCACATACAACTAGACGAATCCAGACGCTTCTTATATATTCTGAACCAGTTTAACCGTAATTTTGTTGTTGCTGTTATTGTTGCTGTTGTTGTTGATGCTTCTGTTGTTGGTGTTGTTGATGATGTTGTTGCTGTTGTTGTTGATGTTGTTGCTGTTGTAAGTCGCTCTGGATAAGAGCGTCTGCTAAATGACTTAAATGTAATGTAATGTTGTTGTTGTTGATGTTGTTGCTGTTGTTGCTGTTGTTGTTGATGTTGTTTCTGTTGATGTTGATGACGTTGTTGATGTCGTTGATGGTGTTGTTGCTGTTATTGTTGCTGTTGCTGTTGCTGTTGATGTTGTTGCTGTTGATGTTGTTGCTGTTGATGATGTTGCTGTTGATGATGTTGCTGTTGATGTTGATGTTGTTGATGTTGTTGATGTTGTTGTCGACGTTGTGGTTGTTGCTGTTGATGTTTTTGTTGTTGATGTTTATGTTGTTGTTGTTGATGATGTTGTCGATGTTGCTGTTGATGTTTTTATTGATGATGTTATTGATGTTGTTGTTGATGTTGTTGGTAGAGAGGGAAGATAAGACAGACTGGGAGTTTTATACATCAAAGGGCCGGTGAAGCAAAACGCCACATCAGAACACAACAGGGTGTTGTAGAGACCTCTGGGTCGACGCCACATCAAAACACAACAGGGTGTTAGAGACCTCTGGGTCGACACCACAATCAGAACACAACAGGGTGTTGTGTAAGACCTCTGGGTCGACACCACATCAGAACACAACAGGGTGTTGTAGAGACCTCTGGGTCGACGCCACATCAGAACACAACAGGGTGTTGTAGAGACCTCTGGGTCGACACCACATCAGAACCACAACAGGGTGTTGTAGAGACCTCTGGTCGACGCCACATCAGAACACAACAGGGTGTTGTAGAGACCCTGGTCGACGCCACATCAGAACACAACAGGGTGTTGTGAGCTCTGGGTCGACGCCACATCAGAACACAACAGGGTGTTGTAGAGACTCTGGGTCGACGCCACATCAGAACACAACAGGGTGTTGTAGAGACCTCTGGTCGACGCACATTCAGAACACAACAGGGTGTTGTAGAGACCTCTGGGTCGACACACATCAGAACACAACAGGTGTTGTAGAGACCTCTGGGTCGACACCACATCAGAACACAACAGGGTGTTGTAGAGACCTCTGGGTCGACACCACATCAGAACACAACAGGGTGTTGTAGAGATCTGGGAGGAGGAGGAGGGGAGGCAAAGGAGAGGGAGGGAGGAGGAGGGAGGGAGGGAGGGAGGGAGGGAGGGATGGAGGGATAGGGTGGTTGGACTGAGTGACTGTGTAGACTGGTAGACTGGTGGACTGTAGACTGGTAGACTGGTAGACTGGTAGACTGGTAGACTGGTGAGGAGCGGTAAGACTGGTAGACTGGACTGGTAGACTGGTAGACTGGTAGACTGGTGGACTGGTGGACTGGTAGACTGGTAGGACTGGTAGACTGGTAGACTGGTGGACTGGTGGACTGGTAGACTGGTAGACTGGTGGATGTGGACTGGTAGACTGTAGACTGTAAGACTGGTAGACTGGTAGACTTGGGTAGACCTGGTAAGACTGGTGGACTGTGGACGTAGACTGGTGACTGGTATTATCTGGAGCCGAGTATATTCAGTTTAAATGGAAGAATGAGGGTCAGTATGCAGAGCTGTATTGGTTACCTCACGATAGGAGGACTGAATGGACGGACGCACACCGAGACACAACACACGAACACACCACACACACACACACACACACACACACCACACACACCACACACACACACACACACACACACACACACACACCACGACACACACACACACACACACACACACACAACACAACGGAGGACGCACGACTGCATGCACAAACACAGCACACCACACACACACACACGCAACACGCACACACACACACCACACACACACACACACACACACAACACACACCCCACACAACACACACCACACAACAACACGAACACCATCACACACACCACACACGGAGGCACGCACACATGCACACACACAAACACACACACACACACACACACACACACCACGCACACACACACACACACACACCACACACACAACAACAACACACACGCACGCACACCTTTAACAAGTGCGAAAAATAATTCAATGAGAATAACCTAGATACATTACCAGTGAATTCGGAAGTTACATAACTTTAGCCAAATACATTCATACTCAGTTTTCAACAATTTTGTTCCTGACATTTATCCTAGTTATAAATTCCCTGTCTTAGGTCAGTTAGGATCACCACTTTATTTTCAATTAGGAATGTGAAATGGTCAGAATAATAGTAGAGAGAATATTTACTTCCAGATTTTAATTGTTTCATCACCATTCCAGTGGGCAGAAGTTTACATACACTCAACTTAGTATTTGGTAGGCATTGCCTTTAAATGGTTTACTTGGGGCAACGTTTCGGGTAGCCTTCCACAAGGCATCCAAAACAAAAAGTTGGTGGAATTTTTGGCCCCATTCCTCCCTGCAGAGCTTGTGTAACTGAGTCAGTTTTTGAGGCCTCCTTGCTCGCAACCATGCTTTTTACAAGTTCTGCCCACACAATTTTCTATTAGGATTGACGTCAGGGCTTTTGATGGCCCTCGCAATACCTTGACTTGTTGGTCCATAAGCCATGTTTGGCCACAACTTTGGAAGTAATGCTTGGGTATTGTCCATTTGAAAAATCATTTGTGACCAAGCTTTAACTTCCTGACTGAGTCTAGGTGGATGTGCGTTCAAATATAGTCCACATAATTTTCGTTCCTTGGTATATGCCATACTATTTTGTGTAGTGCACCAGTCCCTCCTGCAGCAAGCACCCCACAACATGTGCTGCCCCCCCGTGCCTTCAACGGTGGAATGCAACTGTTCTTTCGGCTTGCAAGCGCTCCCCCTTTTTTCCTCCAAAACATAACGATGGTCATTATGAACAAACAGTTCTAATTTTTGATTCATCAGACCAGAGGAAAATTTCTCAAAAAGTACCGATTTTTCCCATGTGCTGGTTGCGCAAACCGTATCTGGCTTTTTTATGGTGGTTTTGGAGTAAGTGGCTTCTTCCTTGCTGAGCGGCGGCTTTCAGGTTATATCGATATAGGGACTTGTTTTACTGGTGGATATAGATACTTTTGTACCTGTTTCCTCCAGCATCTTCACAAAGGTCCTTTGCTGTTGTTCCAGGGATTGATTTCATTTTTCGCACCAAAGTACGTCCATCTCTAGGAGCAGAACGTGTCCTCCTCCTGAGCGTATGACGGCTGCGGGTCCGCATTGGTGTCTATACTGGTTACTATTGTTTGTATAGATGAACGTGTACTTCAGGCATTGGGGAATTTGCTTCCAAGGATGAAGCAGACTGTGGAGGCCTAGAAGTTTGAAGGTAGGCTTTGAAGATACATCCTAGCAGGACACCAATGACTCAAATTGATGTCAATACCCAGCCTAATTCAGAAGCCATTTTTCTGGAATTTCCAGCTGTTTAAAGCACAGTCAACTTAAGTGTATGTAAACTTGCTGGACCCTCTGCAATTGTAATATCAGTAAATTAGAAAGTGAAATAAAATGCCTGAAACCCAATTGTTGTAAAAAGACATGTGTCATGCACAAATAGATGCCTAAACCGACCTTGCCCAAAACTGTAGTAGTTGCTTAAACAAGGAAAGTTTGTGGGAGTGAGTTGAAAAAATTTTTTTTAATGACTCCAGCCTTAAGTGTATGTAAACTTCCGAAACTCAAACCTGTATCTATCTTTGTGTTGTATTATCATGTGACGTCAACTAGTTGACTTGACACTCATAGTTATTTATTTCCTGGTCTAAGGAATTGTTCACTCCACTTTCACATGTTATTCTTCGGCCCTGGATGGATCGCGTGCATTTGGCTTCACAGCGGAGGCAGATTTTCCTGTTTGATTCGTTTTATCCTGATAGTTTTTGTAAAGCGGTGCCAGTGAAACTGTCGAGCTCACAGATTTCTCTGTGATAGAGACGATCTCGGGACGACTGGGAATATTAGTAAGAGAAAAGCAACAGAAGGAGAGGAGGAGAGGGCATCCCACGGATCCTGCAGAGGAGAAAAGGACCAAATGAACAAGTTACCCAGCTTGGCTCTTGGCAGCTGCCTGCTGCTCATCTCACTCTCCCTTCTATCATCATCACGCTATCTTTCTCTCCTCTCTTCATCCCACTCTCCATCTCTCCTCGCCTTCATCACGCTCCCTCTGCAAATCAAATCAAATCAAATCAATCAATCAAATCAAAATTTTTATAGTCACATACATCATGGTTAGCCAGGATTTAGATGCGAGTGTAGCCGAAATGCCTTGTGCTTCTAGTCCGACAATGCAGTAATAAACAACAGTAATCTAAGCCTAAACCAATTGCCACACTACTTACCTTTACACCACACACACAAGTGTAAAGGGATAAAAATATGTTACATAAAGATATATGAATGAGTCGTTGGTACAGAACGGCATGGCACAGATGCAGTAGATGGTATAGAGCTACGTAATATAACGTAATTAAGAATGAGTACTGTAGTAGTAAACATACAAGTGCATAGTTAAAGTGGCTTAGTGGTACATGTATTGCATAAATGGCAAGATGACAGGTAAGATAGAGATAACAGTATATACATAGGAGAATGGGTAATTAGGGTATGTAAACATTGTATTAAGTGGCATTGCTTAAAGTGCTAGTTACATTTTTACATTAATCCATCCAATTCCCATTTTTAAAGGTGGCTGGAGTTGAGTCAGTATGTTGGCAGTGGCCGCTAAATTTTAGTGGTGGCTGTTAACAGTCTTATGGCCTTGAGCATAGAAGCTGTTTTTCAGTCTCTCGGTCCCTGCCTTTGTATGCCACCTGTAGCTGACCCTCGCCTTCTGGATGATAGGCGGGTGAACAGGCAGTGGCTTAGGGGGGTTGTTGATCCTTGATGATCTTTAATTGGCCTTCCTGTGACCATCGGTGG
>NW_019950539.1:3057-11051 GCF_002910315.2 Salvelinus sp. IW2-2015 | reverse complement strand
CCTGACTTCACTCTGACCCTCTGTTCAGTTCTACCCTGACTCTATCAAACCTCTGTCTGTCCTACCCTGACTCATCCAAACGCCCTCTGTTAGTTCTAACTCCTGACTCTAATCCCTGGACCCTCTGTTATCTAACCCTGACTCTAATCAAAACCTCTGTAGTCTACCCTGACTCTATCCCAAACCCTCTGTTAAGTTCTTACCCTGACTCTATCCTGAACCCTCTGTTAGTTCTACCCTGACTCTATCAAAAACCTCTGATGTTAGTCCTACCGCTGACTCTATCCAAACCCCTGTTTTAGTTCCTTACCCTGACTGCTATCCAACCCCTCTGTTAGTCATATCCCTGACTCTATCCAGACCTCTCTGTTAGTCCTACCCTGACTCTATCACATACCTATCTGTTAGTCCTAGCCCTGAACTCTATCCAAACCTCTCTTGTTAGTTCTACCCTGACTCTATCTAAAACCCTTTGTTAGTTCTACCCTGACTCTATCCAACCCCCTGTAGTCTACCCTGACTCTATCAACCCCATTTGTAGTCCCCTACCCTTGATCTATCCAAACCTCCCATCTGTTAGTTCCTACGCCTGACTCTAATTCCAAACCCCTCGTGTTAGTCCCTACCCCTGACTCACCAAACCCTCTGTTAGTCCTACCTGACTCTATCCAAAACCCTCTGTTAGTCCTACCCTGAATCTATCCAAACCCCTCTGTAGTCCTACCTGACTCTATCCCCCCACCCTCTGTTCGTCCTACCTGAAACTCTATCCAAACCCCTCTGTTAGTTCTATGCCCAGCGGCGGCCTGACTTAGGTCCACACCTCTCTGTTAGTCCTACCCTGACTCTATCCAAACCCCTCTGTTAGTCTACCCTGACCTATCCAAAACCCTCTGCTACCGTCCTACCTGATACTCTAATCCAAACCCCTCTGATAGTCCTACCCTGACCTCTATTCAAACCCCTCTGTTGAGTCTACCCTGACCTCTACCCAAACCACTCTGTTAGTCCTACCTGTACTCTATCCCAAACCCTTCTGTTAGTCCTACCCTGACTCTAATCCAACCCCTCTGTTAGTCCTACCCTGACTCTAATCCAACCCCTCTGTTTAGCTCCTACCCTGACTCTATCCAAACCTCTGTTTGCAGTCCTACCCTGATCTATGCGCAACCCCTCTGTTAGTCCCTACCTGGACTCTATCCATATCTTCAATCACAGAATCCTCTGCTGGCCAGATAAACGATCGATACAGCCGCACTGTGGACTTTTGCAAAAGAGAGGAGTGTGTGTGTGCAGCAAGATGCCTCCTGCGCTTGCACTTACTCCGCTAAAGAGCAGAATGAGTGTTGCGTGCCGTATGTTTTAACGTTGCATGTTTACGTGGCCTGATGAGCAGACATAGCAGAGCGGAGTGGCTCCGTGGCAGAAGCAGCACGGGCTCCAAGGCCGTTTTGCAAAACTAACAGACCGATTAGCACTACGAAGCAAACACAAAGAGACCTAGCTCATTTATTTCTGTTCGGACTGCTAACATCACCACCGGTCCGGGTAGCACGTCAGCACACCAGCACACACACAGACTAATCACAGACACACAGCCACACCACACACCACTTTGACTGCTGCCTCGCCCCCAGGTAGAGATCGGAGCACTCCACAAAATGATCAATCTCCACCTACCTGCATCCCCCCCACAACAATGCACAAACACCAAGCAAGAACCCAGGTGGTTCGTGCGCTTGGGAATGCTGATTTGGCTGACAGGCGCGTGGTATATCCGACACCGTATACCAAGGGTATGAACAAACATGTATTTTACTGGCTCTAATACGTTGGTAACCAAGTTTATCATAAGCAATAGAGGCACCTCAGGGGTTTGTGGTTTTATGGCAATAATACCAGCGGGCTACGGCTAAGGGCTGTATCCGGCACTCACGCGGTTCGGTCGCGCAGACGACAGCTTGAGAAGCGTTGTGATAATTGGTCATATACACACCCCCCGGCTATTTTGCTTTAAACATATATATATCATGCTACAAAAATCAAAACACAACGCAACACATGGCTGCCAAACCAATTGCTAGACAAGATCAGCCGTCGCTGTTTAAAGCCTAGTTTTCTACACATCTCCAAAAAACATTGACGACTAAAGGGAGAAACAGAGAGTAAACCCAGACACATTCACAAACATCAACTCTCTTCCCTCTCCTTCTCTCTCCCCCACCCCTCTCACCTCTCTCTCTCTCTCCATCTCTCTCCCCTCTCTCTGATTGCAGGTTCTCTCCCGTGGAGACAAAACGAGGGCCTGATTGGCTAGGGGGCGCTGAATAAGAAAGGAAGACCATTTAACGCAGCGCAAACAAGCATCTTATAAGGATGTGGAAGGGAAGGGGAGAGAGAGAGAAAACGTCTTCAGAGCCAAGGTTTGTGAACGCCACCCCAAAAAGGGAAGCAGAGAGCGAGAGAGAGAGAGAGAGACGAGAGAGAGAGAGAGAAGAGAGAGAAAGAGATCAATTCAAATTGTATTGTGTTCACATGCGCCGAATACAACGGGTGGTAAACTTTACTGGGAAATGCTTACTTACGGAGTCCGTTCCAGATGATGCAAGAGTTAAAAAAATACATATAACAAAACATAAAAACAAATAATAAGCACAAGAGGAATAAAATACACAATATGGAGCTCGTATACAGATGTTGTTATACAGATGTATATCAATTGTGCAGAGCCTACAAGTATTGAGGTTGATTACTGTGCCTTGCAAAAGTATCAATCCCCCTTGTTTCCTCCTATTTTGTTGCATTACCAACCTGTAATTTTAAATAGATTTTTATTTGGAATTTCATGTAATGACATACACAAAACATAAGTCCAAATTGACTGAAGTGAAATGAAAAAATTAATGATTGTTTCAAAAAATTCTGAAATAAAAAAACAGAAAAGTGGACTGCGTGCATATGTATTTCACCCCTATGTCTGAAGCGCTAAATAAGATCTGCGCTGCCCAACCAATTACCTTCAGAAGTCACATAATTAGTTAAATAAAGTCCACCTGTGTGCAATCTAAGTGTCACATGATCTCAGTAATATATACACCTGTTCTGAAAGGCCAAAGATTCTGCAACCACAACTAAGCAAGGGGCACCACCAAGCAAGCGGCACCATGAAGAGACAGGGATCTCTCCAAACCGGTCAGGGACAAAGTTCTGGAGAAGTACAGATCAGGGTTGGGTTAATAAAAAATATCCTAAACTTTGAACATCCCACGGAGCACCATTAAATCCATTGTAAAAAAATGGAAAGAATATGCCACCACAACAAACCTGCCCACCAAACTCACGGACCAGGCAAGGAGGGCATTAAGAGACAAAAGACAACACTGAAGAAGCTGCAAAGCTCCACAGCAGAGATTGGAGTATCTGTCCATGGACCACATTAAGCCGTACACTCTACAGAGCTGGGCTTTATGGAAGAGTGGCCAGAAAAAAGCCATTACTTGAAGTAAAAAATAAGCAAAAATAAGCCAAAACGCATGTGGGAGACTCCCCAAACATATGGAAGAAAGAACTCGGTCAGATGAGACTAAAATTGAGCTTTTTGGCCATCAAGGAAACGCTATGTCTGGCGCAAACCCAACACCTCTCATTACCCTGAGAATACCATCCCCACAGTGAAGCATGGTGGTGGCAGCATCATGCTGCGGGGATGTTATCATCGTCAGGGACTGGGAAACTGGTCAGAATTGAAGGAATGATGGATGGCGCTAAAATGTAAATACAGGGACATTCTGGAGGGAAACCTGTTTCAGTCTTCCAGAGATTTGAGACTGGAACGGAGGTTCACCTTCCAGCAGGACAATGACCCTAAGCATACTGCTAAAGCAACACTCGAGTGGTTTAAGGGGAAACATATAYATGTCTTGGAATGGCCTAGCCAAAGCCCAGATCTCAATCTAATTGAGAATCTGTGGTATGACTTAAAGATTGCTGTACACCAGCGGAACTCATTCAACTTGAAGGAGCTGGAGAAGTTTTGCCTTCTCAAAAATCACAGTGGCTAGATGTGCCAAGCTGATAGAGACATACCCCAAGAGACTTGCAGCTGTAATTGCTGCAAAAGTTCGCTCTAAAAGTATTGACTTTGGGGGGTGAATAGTTATGCACGCTCAAGTTTTCKGTTTTTTTGTCTAATTTCTTGTTTGTTTCACAATAAAAAATATTTTGCATCTTCAAAGTGGTAGGCATGTTGTGTAAATCAAATGATACAAACCCACAAAAATCTATTTTAATTCCAGGTTGTAAGGCAACAAAATAGGAAAAATGCCAAAGGGGTGAATACTTTCACAAGCCACTGTATGTACATGAAGCCAGGGTAAAGTAGCAGCAGCATATGATGAGTGTAAAAGTCTGTGTGTTTCTGTTAGTATACATGTGTGTGTTATGTGTGTATGTAAATGTATTTGGGTTTAGTGTGAGATATTTTGTGTATACATAGTCTTGTGGTTGTGCAGAGAGTCAATGCAGATAGTCCGGGTAACCATTTAGCAGTCTTGTGGCTTGGGGGTGGAAGCTGTCTTGGAGCCCGTTGGTCCGAAAGCTGGTGATTCGGTACCGTTTGCTGGACAGTAGCAGAGTGAGAGATATAGAGAGAGTGAGCGATATAGAGAGAGTGAGATATAGATAGAGAGGGAGAGAGGAGTGTAGCAGATGTCTTCTTGCGCCTGTGGAGTCTGGTGTTATGCTTTTTGTTTCTCCCGTTTAGCCATCAACCTGTTTTTAATTAACCCATCCACCCCACCCATCCTCCTCGGGGGACAAATCCAATCAAATCAAKATGTATTTGTCTCATGCACCYAATACAACAGGTGTAGGTAGACCTTACCGTGAAATGCTTAATTACTATATACAGGGGTACCGGTACCGAGTCAATTTGCAGGGGTACTGGTTAGTCAAGGTAATTTGCAAAGTGACTATGCATAGATAATAAACAGTGAGTAGCAGCAGTGTGAGTGTGGGGGGTCAATGTAAATAGTCCAGGTGGCCATTTGATTAATTGTTCAGCAGTCTTATGGCTTTGGGGTAGAAGCTGTTAAGGACAATTTTGGTCCTAGACTTTGCACTCCGGTACCGCTTGCCGTGCGGTAACAGAGAGAACAATCTATGACTTGGGTGACTGGAGTCTTTGACAATGTTTTGGGCCTTCATCTGACACCACCTAGTATATAGATCCTGGATGTCAGGAAGCTTGGCCCCAGTGATGTACTGGGCCGTACGCACTACCCCCTGTAGCGCCTTACGGTCAGATGCCGAGCAGTTTCCATACCAGGCGGTGATGCAACCGGTCAGGATGCTCTTGATGGTGCAGCTCTAGAACTTTTTGAGGATCTGGGGACCCATCGCAAATCTTTTCTGTCTCCTGAGGGGGAAAAGTGTTGTCGTGCCCTCTTCACAACTGTCTTGGTGTGTTTGGACCATGACAGTTTGTTGGTCATGTGGACACCAAGGATCTTGAAACTCTTGACCCGCTCCACTTCAGCCCTGTCGATGTTAATTGGGGCCTGTTCGACACTCCTTTTCCTATAGTCCACGATCATCTCCTTTGTCACATTGAGGGAGAGGTTGTTCTCCTGTCACCACACTGCACCACACTGCCAGGTCTCTGACCTCCTCCCTATAGGCTGTCTCATCGTTGTCGGTGATCAGGCCTACCACTGTTGTGTCGTCAGCAAACTTAATGATGGTGTTGGAGTCGTGCTTTTCCACGCAGCCATGGGACTAAGCACACACCCCTAAGGGGCCCCAGTCTTGAGGATTAGCGTGGCAGACATTCTGTTGCCTACCCTTACCACCTCAGGAAGTCCAGGATCTAGTTGCAGAGGGAGGTGTTTAGTCCCAGGGTCCTTAGCTTAGTGATGAGCTTTGTGGGCACCACTATGGTGTTGAACACTGAGCTTTAGTCAGTGAACAGCATCTCACATAGGTGTTCCTTTTGTCCAGGTTGGGAAAGGGCAGTGTGGAATGCGATTGAGATTGCGCGCATCTCGGATCTGTTGCGGCCGTATGCAAATTGTAGATGGGTCGGGGTTTCCGGCATGAATGGTGTTGATGTGAGTCATGACCAGCCTTTCAAGCACTTCATGGCTACCGAGTGAATGCCTACTGTGCGCGTAATCATTTAGCAGTTAGTTCGCTGCAGGGACTATGGGTCTTTTGAAACATGTAGGTATATACTAGGACCGGTCAGGAGAGGTTGAAATGCAGTGAAACACTTCCAGTTGGTCCACGCATGCTTGTCATACACCATCCTGAGTCCGTCTGGCCCCACACGTTTGTGAATGTTGACCTGTTTAAATGCCTTTGCTCACATTGGCTATGGAGAGAGTGATCACACAGTCGTCCGAACATCTTGATGCTCTCCATCGATGGCTGTTCATGTTTTCCCTTGTAGATCCAGTAATATGTTTCGAAGCCCTCCACATCCGGTGTTGTACTAGGAGATCATCACGCATCTCTTGTCTTGATTGATGCCTTTGCTGTCGGATGGGTTTTGCTGAGGGCATACGGGATTTCTTTATAAGGGATTAAGTGTCCTGCATCCTTGAACAGTACCACCTAGCCTTTGCTCCAGTGCGGATGTTGTCTGTATCCCAGCTTCTCGTTGGGATATGTGATCGTATCTGGTATTGTGGGACAACATCGACACCAAGGTCTTATTGATGAATGCACGTGCGGACTCTGAGCGGGGTGTACTCCTCATGCCATTTGACTGAATTCCGTGCAACATTCCGTTGTGCTAGTCAAAACAGCCTGTAGCGGTAGCATCTGCGTCATCTGATGAACGACTGTCTCGATCGAGCGCATCACTGAGTAACTTCTCTGCTTCAGTTTTACTTTGTTAAGCAGAGAATCAGGGATATATTAGGTCAAGATATTGCCAAATGGAGGGCTGAGAGAGAGCTTTGTATGCGTTCTGTGGTGTGGGTAAAAGTGGTCTAGAAGTCTTTTTTCTCTGGTTGCATCATTGACCATGCTGTAAATGAGCTTAAAACGGACTTCAAGTTTTGCCTGCATTAAATTCCCGCTCACTTAGCAATAGCCACTTTCTGGATGAGCGCAGATTTGTTGTTGCTATGGCTCTATACAGGCTGTCGAGTGTGGTCTAGTGCCAGTCATCGTTTATGGGTGGTAAATAAAGTATTGTCTACAGTTTATCATGAAGCTATTCTACTCATGGCAAGCAATACCTTGAAGACTTTCTTATATTAGACATCGCACCAGCAGTTTTTTTGTTACAAAATAGACACACACCCTCGTTTACCAGACGATATCTGCTTCTGTCCTGCCGATGCACGGAGAAGCCCAGCCAAGCTCTTATATTATTCAGCGTATATCGTATTAGTCGCCGTCTCGTGAAGACATAAAGACTACTACAGATGTTGTTAATCGCTAGCCGTTGGTAGCGACCTATAGCTTAATCGTAGATCGTCCCAGTTTTGTTTCATGCATTGCACTGGCCATAATAGTAGACTCTAGTGTAGTTTACCTAACTCATCGCGATTCTCACAAGTCACCCGACCTCATACCCCCTTTTACTCCTCTTCAGCGGATGTATGGGATTTGGACTATGTCTCGACAAACCAGTTATACTCCTTTCGCGTTCAGATCTCATTAAAGAAAATCTTTTGTGTCCAGTTCAAGGTGAGTAATCGCTGCCATGGAAGCTCTTTTCAAGTCATAAACGAGACGTCAACCAGCAACCATTATGTTCTATTAAATTTAGTTATAAACCATTGTCGGATAAAAAACATCAAAATAGCACAGTTGTTCGGTAGTCGTAAACGGCAAGCCATCCCCTCCGGCGCCATTTACAGCTTTTCTGCTACATTTACATAACATTTTATCATTTTAATTTTACATACACATTTTAACATTCACAATTTACAAACACTGGACTTTTATATAGAGCATCACAAACAATAATACATTTACTGAAC
>NW_019950539.1:0-1279 GCF_002910315.2 Salvelinus sp. IW2-2015 | reverse complement strand
TAACCACTAGGCTACCTGCCGTGCCTGACCAATAAAATGTAATTTGATTTATGTACCCATTCATTCTTGAAAAATATACAGTCAGGTTGTAAATGATTGGCACCCTTACTAAAGACGAGCAAGATGGACAGCATGTATGTAGTTCTTTTCTGCATTTGCATATTTCTTTCAATGTAAAAAAAAAAGAAACACCACTGGTGTGCATGGCCAAAGAACTCTGTTTTCATGTCACCTGACCATAGCACTGGTCCAAAACAAGTGRCAATGCCATTTAGTCAATTCCAGGAGTTTACATTGGTTGGATGACATGAAAATAGAGCTCTTTGGCCATTCACACCAGTGGTGGGTTTTGTGTGGAACCAAAGATCCATATGCAGAAGAGAACCCTGTACCTACTGTACAATATAGTGGTGCATCTTTGATGTTTTGGAGCTATTTTGTTTCCACTGGTCTTGGGGTCCATGTTAAGGTCAATGAACTTTACCCAGTACCAGGACATTTTAGCCAAAAACCTGGTCGCCTCTGCCAGGAGGCTGAAACTTGTCCGAAAGTGGATCTTACAGCAAGACAATAACCCCAAGCACACATCAAAATCCACAAAGAACTTAATTGAACACAAAATCAACATTTTGCAAAGGCCATCTCAGTCTCTGGASTTAAACCCCACTGAATCCCTGTGGTTTGACTTGAAGAGGCCAGGCCATAAGCACAAAGGATACCAATCATCTGGAAAGATTCTGTATGGAGGAATGGACTAAGATCCCTCCCAATGTGCTCTCTAATCTCATAAAACCTTTTAGGAAAAGGCTCAGTGCCATTATTCTCGCAATGTGAGGTACTGAAAGGTATTGAAAACAGCYGTGCCAATAATATCACTTGTTAAACTAAATCTATTTCTCTGAGCAATTGTATTAGTATAAAAGCAGACAATACAGCTCAGTATTTGTATAATTTGTTTGTTAATCTTTATCGAGGGTGCCAATCATTTCGGACCTGACCAATTTATGAATGCCTCATTAGCTTCATTCAACTGCCGTACCCCATCAGAACCCAAAATATAAGCTTGCTTATTCCTTTGTTGTAACAAAGTAATGTAAATGAACCCGTAAACCTCAACATGGTTAAAACTATCATGTCTTGATATCATATATGCTATATGAATTCTAGAGTGGTTTGTATTTCTCCAGCCCGTCCCTGAGATTTTACCGAAAAGATGTGCGGGAATGTTTATTGTTTTCAACTGCCTGATTGTCCCTTTAAGAAGCAATTCATTCCTGTT
>NW_019950538.1:0-7998 GCF_002910315.2 Salvelinus sp. IW2-2015 | reverse complement strand
CACCTGAGTCTGATAATTATCTGTTAACTTGAGGAACATAAAAATACTTGCTTGATATGTTTTCCAGTTTCTTGAAATACTAAGAAATGCAACTTATTACTATGTGAAAACTGAAATGGTCTATTCATTCCTTTTAAGTAGACGTTCTTATCCAGAGCAACTTTTTCATACATTTTCATACTGGCCCCCCATGGGAATCCAACCCACAATCCTAGCATTGATCTACCAACTGAGCCACATCATCAGAAACCACTTGGTGTCTCAATGTACTCAATTACTGTATTGTGCATTGTTGTCTCCATGGTGATGGAAAGTCTACAGGTACAAACCTAGATGACCAGCCTATGTACAATACAGTAATGTACATTTACATTAAGTGGTTTATAAGGATGGTAAATTGTGTTTTTTCTATTTTATTTGGTCAAGAAAAATATTACATTTGATCTGGATGTTTTGTGTCTTTGCCCATAACTTTCCACATTTTGATGTAAATGTTTGAGGACAGGGTTTGTTCTTTCTGGATTCCATTAGAATGGCAATCGCAGAGAAAGGGACAGGGCAACAACTCTTACAATTCCAACTATTGAATTCTGCAAGATACTGCTCTTAATTAAACACTACCTTTTTTACCAAAGCAGAGATGCTGGAGAAAAAAATGTGATTCACGGTAACAAACCTCTATATCAGTCCGCATTATACTAGAAAATAATTTTGTCCAAAAATATAACTATTTTGCATTACTAAATTATTTTTTTTTTATTCTGTTTTTTTCAGGGGGTGCTGCACACACTCAGCACCCCTACTTCCCGCGGCTATGGTCTTATCGCAAAACTGTTTTCATACATCTACCAGCAACAGTGTGAGGAACAAACAGCAGTTTCAGGACTGCCTGTCAAGCTCTCTCGTGTCTCATTCATTCAACAGTAAGCCAACTGGCAATACAAAATCATATGCATTGCATGCCCTTGTGAATATGCAAGTTATAATGATGTATTTGGTATCTTAGCTGGGTAGCTAGCTAACAAGGCAAATAAAAACAAACGCATGACTTTTGAATGTGATGCACGAGACCTTTTGGGGGTGCGGTGGCCGGGTGCGACGGGGGTGGCGATTGACACTCGGCTGAGGAGAGAGTTGGCATCCCCCCATCAGCACCGACATTTGGGACGCCACCCGATCCAGCTCCTGCCGACTCGGATACGCGGGAATCATCTGCATCTGCAGATAACCCGCTTCTCGCCGCAAAATATCGACCGACTCGGTCAATTTATTCCTCTTGAGAAATTGACACACCGCGAGCAGTGTCTGTTGATCTTCCCCCGATCCCGCAGGAGATTTCGATTTACCGCCCGAAGACGTAGAACCGGGTGACGAAGAGTTTGCATTGATATTTCCAGACCCATCGTTTGTTATTTCTGTTTTTATGTCTTTTTCGACCTCCAGTTGTGCTGACCATCTTGCACAGCCGCCATTTTCGAAATGAAGTGCGCATGTACGAGCAAAATAAAGAAACGTGGACCGCACAATATCTGACATTCTGATTGGTCCTCCGAAAGAAGAAATTGTAGTTTCGTTGGTTCTCAGTGGTGTAGGCGAATTCTTAGAGAACCGTCATTTCTGTACAAGAGCCAATCAACATTTGAGTTTATAACAATTTCAATTTTTATTTTTAGAAACGATTTATTATGGCCAACTCATATTCTTGCTTGTAGAAATATTGTGCTATGATGTTACATTTTTTGTATCATAAAAATATCATCATCTTGTATTTGTAACTTAGTTAACATTATTGAAGAGGACAGCTAATAGCTTAGATGTAAATATTTTTTGCATTACTTGTATTGCTTTTAGTTTTAGTCAGTATATTATTTCACCTGCTGACAAAAATATACAATAAAGGATTATCCTTGACTGGGGATCTGTGATCTATATGTGCCAGTCATGTGTCAGTTGTACCAGTAGGTGGCACTTTGGGCCCACGGTCACTTTCCCTGACGTTTGAGAGAGTGATCAAATCTCCTTATAGGGATTCGGCAATACAAGTATATTTTTTATTGCTGATGTTTTCAATGAAATGGTGTAAAAAAAAAAAGAAGACAAAGCAGTACATTTTTATATTCTAGTCATTTAGCAGATGCTCTTATCCATAGTGACTTACAGGAGCAATTAGGGTTAAGTGTCTTGCTCAAGGGCACATTGACCGATTTTTCACCTAGTCAGCTCGGGGATTCGACCAAGCGACCTTTCGGTTACTGGCCCAACGCTCTTAATCGCTAAGCTACCTGCTGCTCCTTCAACAAGGCTGTGCTGTCAATCTATTCTACGAGAAAGACATATTGAGTACGGTTACATGTACACAATAATACAATAAGGCAATTTTGATTTTATTATTGTGGATAGTCAGATTAATATAATAGTTTGTTTAAACTGTTTACATGCTTTGCAAGAAGAACGATTTCCTAATAATCCAGTTTACATGGACACATCTGAAATCAGGCTACCTGATGGGACAATAAGGAGGAACTTAGGTGAATAAGTAAACATTTCCTGACTCAAACCGATAGTACTTTTGACCAAAATAGCTAATTCGCCAGAGGCTTTCAATAAAACAACATTTCAAAGATTTCTGAATCGTGAATTCACTATAATGGAAAATATTTTTGTGTAGATTTCCACCTTACGTATGTCATTGGCTCATGAATGTTGTGAAAATTACAGTTTAGTCAGTTGGTCTTTCAACTGATATTAAATGTTTAAAAAAATGGCAAAGTCGCAGAGCTTGCATCCAGCAATGTCAGGAGTCATGTGACCCATTTTTGCGGTTGTTTCAGTATAACGCTACAGTGAGAGAGAGGGGGAGAGGACAAACTCCACTGAACTAGTTTCAATGTATGGAATCACTTCAGAGTTTCTTGATTTTGGGTAAATTTTCTCTTTAAATAAATGCAGAAAAAAAATCCTGTCAAATTGAACTTTCTACCACAGCGACCATGGTATTTTTGTTTTTCAAGCATATTTGTTTCTGGTTCGGACATGTAAAGTTTGCATATGAAAACTATCTCTAAGATACTTTTACATTTTCCCGAACTCCCTTCACTTGTGTTTAAGAGGGAGGCTTGTCCTACCGGTGCTGGTACCTGCGCAGATCAAACACACGCGTGGAACACCGATTAAGGTGTTAACATTCCTAAAATTCCAAAGATTTCTCAGCAAACTAGGTGTTTTATTTGGCGTATGCTTAGATTTTGACCTTATGCCGATTAAGATAAACAGACTAAAGTGTTTACATGACTATTGCCATACTTGACCTACTGCCATAATCATGTGTAATTCGAAGTATTAGTGTGCATGTAAACATATCATTGTTACAGTGAGTGTGACGTGTGCCACTGTACTTTCTCCTCTCTGCACTTCAACGGAAACTGTAATTTATACCGTCATTTTAGGTACTATCAACAGTAAAAAACTCAAACGTTTTACTGGAGCATACTGTAAAATATGGTGCATTGTGGGAAAATTGCTGTATATCGAATGATACTGTAATTCCACCCCACAGAATACCGTATCTTTGGAACGTCAAAAACCTTTTGACCACTAGTGGGTGCATGGTATTGTTGTTTCTGGCTCATTAACATATTTTGAGGAGCGCCTTGTAAAAGGCTATATTTGTTGGACCCGTGAGTGAGAATGTACATTTTACGGTATTGTACTGTGTGTCATTACACAGTACTTGCTTTGATACCATTTTTATATTACAGTAGGTGTACAGTAATATTAAATACAGATTTTACTTGCCACCGAGCTGCCTGTAAATTACTGTCCAATACATGGTAACCCCTTTACAGTGTGGCCAACACACACACACACACACACACACCACACACAACACACACACACACACACACACACACACACACAACACACACACACACACACACACACACACACACACACACACACACACTCCCTCTCTCTTTTGAGCCACAAGGATTCATGCTATTGCAGCCTGTGTTCAATCATTCTCCCAGCAAGATTTCTGATGGGAATCTTTGTCCTTCATAATCCTGTATATCCTCTTATATTCTACACTGCTTATCTGACTTTAGCCAGACTAGTCATCTGTCTAAGGACATTGTACATAGAGATTTCATTTAAGATATTGATTATTTTAAGGAATAACATACAGGTGTACGATCTTAATTTGATCTATATTCAGTCACAGCAAAACAATCCTGCAGCGACAGGATTTGAGCGTTTAGTCCATAATGTTGCTTGATGGTTAGGCTATTAGCTGGCCAAAAGTAGGCTACATGAAAAGTGCAATACTGTTAATATAACCAACCGTGTGTTAGTGTGGGTTTTCAGTCAATTGATTGAAATCACGACGCTCATCATTCTCAGCAACAAAAGAGTGATCAAATTACATCTGGAACTACTGCTTGAGATTTGGCCAAAACCACATGTCAGTATGTGTTAACATGGTTCAACAGTTTCATAGCTTATGATCTAATATATGTCAGCATTTAAATCAATCAGCTTTTAGTTTGAATATGCAGGTAAACACTCAAATACATTTAGCTTCTGTTTTCACAAAAGTAGTGCACTGGGCCTTTACTAGTCGCAGGACCCCAACCCCCAAACTACTATGGATAAGACCAATAGGTATATTACTATTAGTTAGCTACTTCAATATATTTTCATTCTTCTAACAACTACTACTTGTGCTCTTACAGTGGTGGCAGCATCAGGTGGGGAAGACCAACCAGACGTCAACGTTGTCTTGTCGGCCTATAGCCAGCAGGGGGACCCTGTCCTGTACCCACTCTACTATAACGGCCTGAAGAAGTTTATTGAGTCTGTCCTGGACTGCCACAGAGCTGAACTCTCCCAGGTCTTCTACCCACTGTTTGTCCACATGTACCTGGAGCTGGTCTACAACAACCACGAGAATGAGGCTAAACAGTTTTTTGAAAAGTAAGTGTTGTGGACTGGTAGTGTTGTTGCTCCCTTGTAGCGTCTCCAAAGTTCCTGCCTGTCAAGCACATGTCTTTATTGATTTTAGGTCCAACTGGTGTATTGATTTGTCAGGGACTTTTATGAGTTCCACAATCAAATGGGAAACAACCTGTTCTATTTGTAACTGCCTTAACTTAGTGTAATGTGACACTATGCATGCTTTATTTAGATTTTAGATCCACTGACTCTTCTCCCTGCTGTCTCTCCCTGCCTCAGGTTCAGCGGTGACCAGGAGTGTTACTACGAGGAGGACCTCCGCATCCTCTCGAGCATGTCCAAGAAGGAACACATGAAGGGAAATGAGACCATGCTGGACTTCAGGACCAGCAAGTTTGTCCTCCGCATCTCCCGAGACTCCTACCAGGTAAGTAGCCTTGGTGGGCCAACAACTTCAAATCCCAGCACTGACTGGGGGGGGGACCAGAAATGTCAAGGTCTCTGTGGCAGTTGACAATAACGTATCATATGTTATCTTACCAGCTGCTGAAGAGGCACCTGCAGGAACGTCAGAACAACCAGATCTGGAATATTATACAGGAACATCTCTATATTGATATCTTTGACGGGATGCCTCGGAGTAAAAGTCAGATTGATGCCATGTCGGGCAGTCTGGCTGGGGAGGGCAAGAGAGATGCCAACAAAGCCAAGGTGGGTGTGTGTGTGTGTATGGGGGGAGGGGGTGTTGTCAGTGTGAGTGATGCTGAAGCAAAAATCTGTAATAGCTGGTTTGTTTTAAAGTGATAGTGTTATCAATGTATGTGTGAGCAAGCCAGTGAGCAATACTTTTTCATTTTAGATATGCATTACTGTATTTGCTGATTGAGAGGTTAAAACTATCTGTACTGACTACACTTACTGTACCACTCCTGGCTGTTGTGCAGGTGTTCTATGGTCTTCTGAAGGAGCCAGAGATCGAGGTACCTCTGGACGATGAGGATGAGGAAGCAGAGAATGAGGAGGGCAAACCCAAGAAGAAGAAACCTAAGAAGGACAGCATGGGCTCCAAGAGCAAGAAACAGGACCCCAACGCACCCCAACAAGCTAGGTATGTCACCACTGACACATTTCTTTAGTTAGGGGTTGTTTTCCTTAGTGCACACACCCTAGCGAACCGTTTTGCTAGGGGAAATGAAAATGTTTATTTCTTATTGGACCAGTCCAGGTAGTCCCTGTTTCAGTCAGTTTTCATTTGGTGCCTAATGAACACAGCCCAGATTTCCTTATGTTTCAGAGACCACGAACAACATTTGTACTCTATTCTGCACTAGAGTTAGCCACGAAGCTTGTTAGCATTTGCAGTCCCTCCCAATTGAAACAACTGTTACTGCCTGACTATGACTTATGAATGATGTATAAATTGACCCTGTTAATTTTTAATATCCAAGAATCCCCCTCCCCGAGCTGAAGGACTCTGACAAGCTGGACAAGATCATGAACATGAAGGAGGCCACTAAGAAGATCCGTCTGGGCCCAGACAACCTACCCTCCATCTGTTTCTACTCCTTCCTCAACGCTTACCAGGTCAGCCAGGCTTGGATATGGATTTTGAATGTTTGAATTATAACTTTATTAGTATTCAAGTATAACTTGATTTCAATGTTGACAAAACCTTATTCATATTTTTGTGATGAGCTCAGTGTTATCAACGTGAAGCTTCTAAAGCATCATTATTTAATATTGGGAATAAAACTTTTATTCACAGTATTACCACAAAACAATGCAGTAACATACAGTATMRTGTCTTGAKCTTTGACCTGAAGGGTCTGACAGCGGTGGACTTCACAGATGACTCCAGTCTGATCGCGGGGGGCTTCGCTGACTCCACCGTTAGGGTGTGGAGCGTCACACCCAAGAAACTACGCCGGGTCAAATCTGCAGCAGGTAAATGACAACGGTGACCACAGAGATAATATACAATACATCATACACACATCGAAACACATGTTATAACCAAGGCTGAAAGTAGCATTCCACAATCCATCTATAACCATTGTTGAACTTGAGATCATAAGCTTGCACATAAATTGATAGTAACCACGACTTTAAATCTGCTCCCTCTCTCTCTCATCTCCCTGTAGACCTGAGTAATATTGATAAAGAGTCTGATGACGTGTTGGAGAGGATCATGGATGAGAAGACGGCCAGTGAGTCTAAGATCCTGTACGGACACAGTGGACCAGTATACGGCATCAGCTTCAGCCCTGACAGGTAAGATGTTATAAAGTGATCATTGGGGAGGACACTTTCCCAAACTCATATTAAACCTGGTCTCGGACTATGAAGAATGCTCAATGGAGAATGTCTAAGGTAGGGGCGTGGAACTGATTTTGCCCCGGGGGCGGCATTCGGTCTTCAATGAGGTCTGGAAGGCCGCACTGAAGCTGTCTTATTTCCTTGCTGTCAAATGTTTCTAAAAAGGAGTCCACTATACATCGTTAATGGAATTTGTTATGCTCCCTGACTGTCTAGTGATTTATTAGCGAGCTGGACAGTCAAACTCTATGAATATACTGTTGGTCCATTGACTGCACAGTGATTATTAGCGAGCTGGACAGTCAAGAAACGACATTTTTTATTTGACACCCCTGGTCTAAGGGCTTTTTAGTCCAGGACTATGCTTAATCTGTGTGTGGAAAACTGGACCTGGGTGTATCATGTAGTGTGGCGTATTGGACTAATGTTAAAGAGGAGGCAAGGATACATAGTTTGAATTAATTGACTTCATAGAGATTTGAAACACTAGAGTTACTGTCTMTTCTAGTGTTCTTATTTCTATGGTTAACTTCAATTCTCCTCTAATCATGTATTTTAGGAACTACRTGTTGTCCAGTTCTGAGGARGGTACGGTCAGACTGTGGAGTCTGCAGACGTTCACCTGTCTGGTGGGGTATAAAGGACACAACTACCCTGTCTGGGACACTCAGTTCTCACCCTATGGTTACTACTTTATCTCTGGGGGACATGACCGAGTCGCTCGGTAAG
>NW_019950537.1:0-8000 GCF_002910315.2 Salvelinus sp. IW2-2015 | reverse complement strand
TTCTGACCGGGCCATGAGGAATAGGGTTGCTTGACCAGGGCCCATGAGGAATAGGGTTCTTACCAGGGCCCATGAGGGATAGGGTCTTGACGCGGGCCCATGAGGAATAGGGTTACTTGACAGCGGCCCATGAGGAATAGGGTTCTTACAAGGGCCCATCGAGGAATAGGCTTCTTGCCAGCGGCCCATGAGGAATAGGATTCTTAGACCAGGGCCCATGAGGAATAGGTCTTGACAGCTGAGTAGTCTACCAGGGCCCATGAGGAATAGGGTTTCTTGACCCGGTGCCGACATGAGGCAATAGGGTTCTTGACGCAGGGCCCATGAGGAATAGGGTTTCTTGACCAGGGCCATGAGGAATAGGGTTCTTGACCGCGGGCCCATGAGGAATAGGGTTCTTGACCCAGGGCCCATGAGGATGGCTTACAGGGATTAGGATGGCTTGACCAGGGCCTAGGATTCTCGCGGCAGGAATAAGGGTTCTTACAAGGGCAATAGGCCTTGAAGGGCCCATGAGGAATAGGGTCTTAACCGGGCCCATGAGGAATCAGGGCTAACGACCAGGGCCATGAGGAAATCAGGGTTCTTAGACCAGGGCCACCATGAGGAATACAGGGCTTCTTGACCAGCAGGCCCCATGAGGAATAGGGTTTCTTGAGCTCGCGGGCCCATGAGGAATCAGGGTTTCTCGCATTAGGAAAGTTCTACGAGGGCAGCCCATGAGGAATAGGGGTCTGACGTTGCCAGGAGTCCTAAGGGCCCATGAGGACTAAGGGTTCTTAACCGGCCCAGGGAGTCTACAGCTGAGGAATAGGGTCAACAGGGCCATAGAAGCTTGACCAGGGCCTGAGGAATAGAGGTTCTTGACAGGGCCGCATGAGTAATAGTGGTTCTTAACCAGGGCCCATGAGGATAGGGCTCTTGACCAGGGCCCATGAGGAATAGGGTTTTAACGGCTGAAATAGCCACCGGGCAATGATAGGTCTTCCAGGGATGAGGAATAGGGTTCTTAACGGCCATGAGGAATGCTCTTACAGCCTGAGGAAATCAGGGTTCTTGCACTGATAGTGTCATCAGCCAGGGAAAGGGCTCTTAACGGCATGAGCGAATAGGCTCTTGACAGGCCCATGGGGAATAGGGTTCTTGACGCTAGGGCCCATGAGGAAAGGGTTCTTGACCCGGGGCCCATGAGGAATAGGGTTCTTGACCAGGGCCCATGAGGAATTGGGTTCTGACCAGGGCCATGAGGAATAGGGTTTTGACCGGGCGGGCCCATGAGGAATTAGGGTTTGCCAGGGCCCATGAGGAATAGGGTTCTTGAACACCAGGGCCCATAGGAATAGGGTTTCTTGACCCGGGCCCATCGAGGAAATAGGGTTCTTGACCAGGGATGGGAATAGGGTCTGGCGGGCCCCCCCCCCCATGAAGAGGAATAATAGGGGTTCTTGCCCCCGGGCCATGAGTAGGATAGGGTTCTTGCCCGGCCATGAGGATAGGTTGAGCCATGAGGAAGCTCTTGACCATGCAGTGAGGAATGGGTTCTTGAGCCCGGGCCCATGAGAATAGGGTTCTTGCCAGGGGCCCATGAGGAATGGGTTTTTTTGACCCGGGCCTGAGGAATAGGGTTCTTTGACCGGGGCCCCATGAGGAAAGTGGGCTCTTGACCAGTGGCTCATTGAGGAATGGTGTTTCTTGACCAGGGCCCATGAGGAATAAGGGTTCTGAAACAAGGGCCCATGAGGAATAGGTTCTTGACGCAGGGCCCATGAGGAAATAGGGGATCTTGGTCCGCTAGCCCAGCAGGCCCCATAAAGGAACAGGGTTCTTGACCAGGGCCCCAAAGGAATAGGGGATCTTTGGACGCAGAGGCCATAAGGTACAGGGTTCCCTAACCAGGGCCAAGAGAATTGGAGGGGTTCTTGACCAGGGCCCATGCGGAATAGGGTTCTTGACCAGGCCCATGAAGAATAGGGTTCTTCCACAAGGGCCCATGAGGATAGGGTTCTGGACCCAGGGCCCAATGCGGAATAGGGTTTTGGACCAGGGCCCATGGGAAATAGGGTTCTTGACTCAAGGGCCCATGAGGAAGTAGGGTTCTTAACCGGGCCCGATGAGGAATAGGCTCTTAACAAGGGCCCATGAGGAAAGGGCTCTTGACCAGGGCCATGAGGAATAGGGTTTTGACCAGGGCGCCATGAGGGAAATAGGGTTCTTACAGGCGCCATGAAGAATAGAGTTCTTAACCAAGGGCCATGAGGAATTAGGGCTTTGACTCCGGGCCCGATGAAGGAATAGGGTTTCTCTAACCAGGGCCATGAGGATTAGGGCTCTTGACCCGGGCCATGAGGATAGGGTTCTTTTAACCAGGGTCCATGAGAGATTAGGCTACTTGACCGCGGGCCCATGAGGATAGGGTTTTTTGACCAGGGGCCCATGAGGATAGGGTTTTCTGACCAGGGCCCATGAGGAATGGGTTTTAACCCAGGGCCATGAGGATTAGGGCCTTGACCCGGGCCCAGGGAATAGGGTTTTGACCAGGGCCATGAGTGAATAGGGTTCTTGACCGGGCCAATGAGGAATAGGGTTTTTCTTTCGACCAGGGCCCATAGGCATAGGGGTCTTGAACCAGTTGACCATGAGGAACTAGGGTTCTTGCACCGGCCCATGAGGATAGGGTTCCTTGACCAAGGGCCAAGAAGGAATAGGGTTTCTTTACCCGGGCCATGAGAATAGGGGTTCCTTGACCAGGGCCCATGAGGAATCAGGGCTCTTGGACGCAGTGCCCATCGAGGAATAGGGTTCTTGACAGGGCCCATGAGGAATAGGGTTCTGGACAAGGGCCCTTGAGGAATAGGGTTCTTGACCAGGGCCCATGAGAATAGGGATCTTACAGGGCCATGAAGGGAATAGGGGGCTCTTGGACCAGGGCCATGAGGAATAGGGTTCTTGACCAGGGCCCATGGGATAGGGTTCTTAACCAGGGCCGCATGAAGAATAGAGTTCTTAACCAGGGCCGCTTGGAGGATTAGGGCTCTTGACCCGGGCCATGAGGAAATAGGGTTCTTACCAGGGCCATTGAGGAATAGGGTTCTTGACCAGGGCCCATGAGGAATAGGCTCTTGACGCAGTGCCCATGCAGGAATAGGAGTTTCTTGACCAGGGCCCATGAGGAATAGGGTTCTGGCACAAGGGCCATGAAGGAATAGGGTTTCTTGACCAGGGCCCATGAGGAATAGGGATCTTTAAACAAGCCCCAATGAGATGGGCTCCAGCCCATGAGGAATACGGTCTCTTGACCAGGGCCGCATGAAGGAATAGGGTTCTTAACCAGGGGCCCATGAGAAGGTCAACAGCCTAGAAAGGTTCTTAACCAGGGCCCATGTGGATTAGGGCTCTTGACCCCGGGCCCATGAGGAATGGGTTCTTAACCAGGGCCGATGAGGATAGGGCTCTTGACGGGCCCATGAGGAATAGGGTTCTTAACCAGGGGCCATGAGGAATAGGGCTCTTAACACGGGCCCATGACGGATAGGGCTCTTGAACCAGGGCCCATGAGATAGGGTTCCTTGACGCAGGGCCGCATGAGGAATAGGGTTCTAACCAGGGCCCACTGAAGAATAGAGGTTTCTTAACCAGGGCCCCATGAGGAATTAGGGCATCTTGACTGACCGGGTCCCATGTAGGAATAGGGTTCTTAACAGGGCCCATGAGGCTTAGGGCTCTTGACCGGCCCATGAGGAATAGGTTCTTAACCAGGGCCCAATGAGGATTAGGGCTCTTGACCCGGGCCCATGAGGAAATAGGGGTTTTTTGACCAGGGCCCATGAGGAAATAGGGTCTTGACCCGGGCCCAATGAGGAATGGGTTTTTAACCAGCGGCCATGAGGATAGGGTCTTGACACCGGGCCCATGAGGAATAAGGTGTTCTTGACCAGGGCCCATGAGGAATAGGGCCCTGGAGTAATAGGGTTCTTGCCAGGGGCCCATGAGGAATAGGGTTCTGGACAAGGGCCATGAGGAAATAGGGTTCTTGACAGGGCCCATGAGGAATAGGGATCTTAAAGGGCCCATGAGGAATAAGGGCTCTCTGACAGGGCCCATGAGGAATAGGTTCTTGAGCCAGGGCCCATGAGGAAATAGGGTTCTTAAACCAGGGCCCATGAAGCAATAGAAGTTCTTAACCAGGGCCCATGAGGATTTAGGCGCTCTTGACCCGGGCCCATGAGAATTAGGGTTCTTAACCAGGGCCATGGAGGATTAGGGCTCCTTGACCCGCGGCCCATGCAGGAAAGGGTTTTAAGCCAGGGCCCATGAAGGAATGGGTCTTAACAAGGCGCCCATGAGGAATAGGGCTCTTGACTCAGGGCCCATGAGGAATAGGGTTCTTGACCAGGGCCCTGAGGACATGAGGTTCTAACCAGGGCCCATGAAAGAAATAGAGTTCTTCAACCAAGGGCCCATGAGGATTAGGGCTCTTTGACCCGGGCCCATGAAGGAAATAGGGTTCTTCAAACCAGGGCCCAATGGGATTAGGGCTCTTGACCCGGGCCCATGCGGAATACGGGTTCTTAAACGAGGGCCCATTGAGGATTAGGGCTTTGCCCGGGCCCATGAGGAATAGGGTTTTTGACCAGGGGCCATGAAGGCAATAGGGTTCTTGACCAGGTGTCCCATGTATGGATATAGGGTTTCTAACTCAGGGCCCATGAGGATTCAGGGCTTTGACCCGGGCCCATGAGGAATACGGGTTCTTGACCAGGGCCCATGAGAAATTAGGGCCATGAGTAATAGGGTTCTTTGACCAGGGCAACATGAGGAAGTAGGGTTCTTAAGCCAGGGCCATGAGGAATAGGGTTCTTGACCAGGGTTCATTGAGGATAGGGGTTCGTTGACCCAGTGGCCCATGAGGAATAGGGGTTCTTAACCACGGCCCATGAGGAATAGGGGTTCTTGACCAGGGCCCATGATGGAAATAGGGTTCTTAACCAGGGCCATGGAGGAATAGGCTCTGACCAGGGCCCATGAGGAATGGGATTCTTGACCAAGGGCGCATGGATAGCGGTTCTTTAGCCCGGGCCATGAGGATAGGGTTCTATGAACAGGGCCCATGAGGAAAGGGTTCTTGACCAGGGCCACATGAGGAATAGGTTTTTACCGTGGCCCATGAGGAATAGGGGTTCTGACCAGGGCCCATGTGGGAATAGGGGTTCTTGACCAGGGCCCATGAGGAATAGGGTTCTTGACCCGGGCCCATGTGAGGAATCAAGGGTTTTCTGTTGACCAGGGCCATGAGGGAATAGGGTTCTTGACCCGGGCCAATGAGGGAATAGGGTTACTTGCCCAGGGCCATGAGGAATAGGCGTTCTTGACCCGGGCACCTGAGGAATAGGGTTCTTAACCAGTGGCCCATGAGGATTAGGCTCGTTGACCGGGCCCATGAGGGAATAGGGTGTTTTGACCAGATGGCCCATGAGGAATAAGGGTTCCTTGACCAGGGCCATGAGGAATAGGCGTTCTTAACCAGGGCCCATGAGGATGGTAGGGCTTCTTGACCCGCGGGCCCATCGAGGAATAGGGTTCGACCAGCCTAAAATAGGCGTACGGCGGGCCATGAGGAATACGGGTTCCTTGACCAGGGCCCATGAGGAATAGGGTATGGGAAGCATGTTTTCTTGACCCGGGCCCATGAGCGAATAGGGTCTTGACCAGGCCATGAGGAAATAGGGTTCTTACACCGGCGCGCATGAGGAATAGGGTTCTTGACCAGTGGTGCCCATGAGGATATTTTACCGGGCATGGGCTTGACAGCCATGAGACTGCTCTGCAGTCCATGGGACATAGGGTTCTTGACCAGGGCCCAGTGAGGATAGGGTTCTGGACAATGGGCCCTGAGGAATTAGGGTTCTTGACCCAAGGGGCCCATGAGGAATAGGGATTCTTACAGAGGCCCATGAGGAATAGGGCTCTTGATCCCAGGCCCATGAGGAATAGGGTTCGTGACCAGGGCCCATGAGGATAGGGTTCATTAAGCCAGGGCCCATGAAGAATAGAGTTCTTAACCAGGGCCCATGAGGATTAGGGTCTTGGACCGAGGCCCATGAGGAATGGGTTCTTAACCAGGGCCATGAGGAATAGGGTTCTTGACCAGGGCCCATGAGGAATAGGGCTCTTGCGCAGTGCGCGGAGAGAGAATGAGGGGTTCTTGACCAGGGCCCATGAGGATAGGGTTCTGGACAAGGGCCCATGAGGAATGGGTTCTTTGACCAGGTGCCATGAGGAAATAGGATCTTAACAAGGGCCCATGAGGAATAGGGCTTTGACGCAGGGGCATGAGGATAGGGTTTCTTGACCAGCGGCCAATGACGGAATAGGGTCTTAACAGGGCCCATGAAGAATAAGAGTTTCTTAACCAGGGCCATGAGGATTAGGGCCTTGACACCGGGCACTGAGGGACTAGGGTTCTTAACCAGGGCCCGAGGATTAGGGCTCTTGACCCGGGCCCATGAGGAATAGGGTTCTTTAAACCAGGGCCCTGAGGAATGAGGGCTCTTACAAGGGCCATGAGAATGAGGCTTCTTGACCAGGGCCCATCCATGAGGAATGGGTTCTTGACAGGGCCCATGAGGAATGGGTTCTTACCAAGGGCCCATGAAGAATAGAGTTCTTAACCGCAGGGGCCCATGAGGATTAGGCTCTTGACCCGGGCCCATGAGGAATAGGGTTCTTAACAGGGCCATGAGGATAGGGCTCTTGACCCGGGCCCATGAGGAATAGGGTGTTCTTAACCAGGGCCCATGAGGATTAGGCTCCTTTGACCGGGCCCATGAGGAAATAGGGTTTTGACCAGGGCCCATAGGGAATAGGGTTCTTGACCAGGGCGCCATGAGGAAATAGGGTTCTTAACCAGGGCATGAGGATTAGGGCTCTTGACGCCGGCCCAGAGGAATAGGGTTCTTGCCAGGGTCCCCTATTCCTCATGGGCCCTGGTCAAGAACCCTATTCCTCATGGGCCCTGTTCAAGAACCCTATTCCTCATGGGCCCTGGTCAAGAACCCTATTCCTCATGGGCCCCGGTCAAGAACCCTATTCCTCATGGGCCCTGGTCAAGAGCCCTATTCCTCATGGGCCCTGGTGAAGAACCCTATTCCTCATGGGCCCTGGTCAAGAACCCTATTCCTCATGGGCCCTGTTCAAGAACCCTATTCCTCATGGGCCCGGGTCAAGAACCCTATTCCTCATGGGCCCGGGTCAAGAACCCTCTTCCTCATGGGCCCTGGTCAAAAGAAGTGCTTTATAACTGGAATTGGGCCATTTGGGACGAATCAATCTACTCTTTTCAGCCAACTGTTCACTGACTTGCCCTATGGATAATTGGTTTAACCTTGACAAGCTGGGTTTGTGGCTCGCTAGCCGGTATTGGCTATCCCAGCCAGCCAGTCCTGTCCTGTCATATTTATCTTTACAATATTGGAAAGTCAGCCATAATAAGGAATCAGAGAGAACGATACAATATAACTGTAGTGGATTATCAGAGCGTACAGTGATCAGTTCAACTGTAGAGTAAGTGTATCTGCATTGTGGCAATATTACATCGTATCATTCCATGTGTATTTCAATAACAAGGTTATGATTCCAAAATACAATATTTTCCATACTGCACAATGCTGCGGTGTCAACATGTTCTGTTTAATTGTGAGCCAACATCTCTGTTCTCCACTGATGTATTTCTACTGTTCTGGCCCTGTTTATCATGCCGTTCTGGTGGTGAATGTCTCTCCATCCTCTCCAGACCCAGAGCCAGTGACAGGGGGCATGGAGTCAGCCATGGCTGTGGAGCTCAACCCCTGGGTGGACTATGAGTTCAGGGTGGTGGCCAGTAACGCTATCGGGACAGGAGACCCCAGTGCCCCATCCAGGGGGGTCCGGACTAAAGAAGCAGGTAACTTTAGTGTATGTGTATGTGTGTGTGTGTGTGTGTGCGTGTGCATGTGCGTGTGTGT
>NW_019950536.1:16776-24777 GCF_002910315.2 Salvelinus sp. IW2-2015 | reverse complement strand
AATGTTTTTGTTGAATATTTGCGAATGGCAATTCAATCATCATGGAATAGTCTACCTTGAAAATCTGACATTTCCTCTAGGCTCTTTRGTCCTTGAAAAGTCGTTGAAGTTATGGTAGCCGATTTAGAAGTTCTATTGCTCCAATATAATTATTCYGTGATTTAATTTCTGATCAGTTTTTATGAGATCTATAGCTGCGTTTGTTTGTTTCCCGCTGGTTCAGTTGAAGGTTGATGAGCCAGTCTGTGGCGCTTGTTGTGATAAACCCATGTTCAGTTATTATGAGCAAGACAACAATGAATATTGTGTTTAACTTGGTTTTCCATATAAAGCTTTCCATTACGAAGGAAACGCTGTTCTTGGTATTTTTCTCGTTTTAAAACCTGATATATTAACACCTCACTAACTCTTCAACATCTCACATGGTGAGACTGACTAGCAAGCACATGGACAGACTGCATTAGTGTGTTTGTGTCTGGAGCATGCTGTCTAWGTCAGGCAAAGCCCACATTTTTCTGACATATTTAAAATGTGAAAATAATGTGAACGTCAATGCATAATGCCATTAGGTAGGCCGATTAAAAAATGCATTATTCTTACAATGGTAATGCATACTTTTTTGCATACATTTAGGAGGGTAGCCTACAAGGCTTGTAGGCTATTACGACAATTACATATGAAATTTAGGTCCTTGCTTGAAAAAGTCCTTTAAGTCCTTGAATTTGACTTGCCAATGTCTGTATGAAAGATAAAATCACCTGCTATTGAAGTGATGYACGCATCATTTACTATCCTGTCAGATATTGACCCGGGACAGTATTGTTTTCATTCGGGTCAGTAKCTTTCAGTTGGCACTGGCCYGRTGTGCYACCTGCAAATGTACCTGAATGTTGAGCCCTGCTGTGTGCTGTGTGCGTAGGGCCTATATGTCTTCCACTTTGTGTAGCCCTTAATGATAGTCTAACTGTTTTCAGGTAGATGGAAAGGCAATTAAAAGGTAAATACAAAGWAGCCTATAACTACCTKGCAGAATCATTACGACTTGCACCAATCCAGTGGCCATTGTTTTGAAAACTCCATCACAAGTGACTACAGAAACARTCAGCCAAACACAACTGTCTGGCTGGTGCTCACCTGAATTAAAGGGGAACTACGCCAAAAAAGAAAAAAGATTTTTCCAAGACCTAAAGAATTGTCCCCTGATGTGGTTTAATCATTGTTGTGGACATTGTTGTGGACTCCACCTCCCTCCTCCCCAACATCCAATTAGTTGTTTTTCTATAATATATATTTTTTTTTTGCATTAAGTAGCATTATTTCAAATTCCGCCCTCTAGAGGATTTCGTAAAAATCCTTTGAAATCTGCAATAAATACATTTTGTACTTTATATTAACTGCTACAGTAAATCTGTCCTAGTCAATGTAAGAACAGAAGGGCATGCTAATGTGAAAGATGGCTGGTCATTATTAGCCTGGTTCTGTATGGAATGCATATACATTATGGGACACAGGCCAGGTCATTATCCATTCCAAAAATATATATGAATAAGCATATTTCTGATTTTGACCATAGCGCATTATTTACGGCCTTTAGGGCCCATAAACCTTAACCCTCTAGCCAGTGTTGTGTTCGAGACCTCCTAAAGTGAGACTGATTCAAGACCAAGACCAGAAAAATATGTCAGCCATCTCTTTGAAAATAACTTATGTGTGTGAAACATTGTTGCATTTAAACTTTAGGTCACCGGTTACTTTTTTTGCTAAATGTGAAATGTTTTTTGTAATGTGAAGTAATAGTTGTACATTTCGATTGGGAAATGCTTAATGTTGTGTTTTGTATTGTTATGATTGGGACCTACTGGCTTATTATGTCCTAGTTTATGGACAGCTTATCCTTTAACATCATGTTGTGTGTGACTGCTGTCTTTCCTTCGGTCCTATGCAGTTGTGTAGTGGTGACTGGAGAAGTGGGTATACTCTAATTTTGCACAAAAGTTCCCAAGCGACCCACCCAGCGAAGGAAAGACACTGTGTGAAAAATCCTATGTTTTCTTATGGTATAAAAAAAATCCTATGGATTTTTCGGATTTTCACTCTAAAAAATCACATATTTCTAAAATGGAAAACACACAAAAATGTGATATTTTTTGTCCACCCAATCAATCTGAACAATCTGCCCATACATGCCTACGCCCCTGATGCAAACAGCACCTGATGACAGTTATGCATCACAAATAGCCTGCTAACCAACACTTTGGACCAAACTTTTTCAATACCTGGTTTGCATGCCCCTTGTTACCTTACTTCATTTTCTGGTAGATATCATAAGTTGAAATGTCTTTCCTCCCTACCGGCTACTGATGTCATTCTTCTGTGAGCTGCTACATGCCAAAACCTGTTGCATGCAGATGATATTAAGCTGAAACTAGGCTATGTGTGCTGTGCGCATGTGAATATATACTGAACAATACATCTACTGAATATAAAYGCAACATGCAAAGTGTTGGTCTCATGTTTCATGAGCTGAAATAAAAGATCCCAGAAATTGTCCATATGCACAAAAAGCTTATTTCTCTCCAATTTTGTGCACAAATGTATTTACATCTTTGTTAGTGAGCATTTCTCCTTTACCAATATAATCTATCCACCTGACAGGTGTGACATATCAATAAGCTGATTAAACAGCATGATCATTACACAGGCGCACCTTGTGCTGGGGACAATAAAAGTCCACTCCAAAATGTGCAGTTTTGTCACACAACAATGTCACAGATGTCTCAAGTTTTGAGGGAGCGTGGCTTACTGACTGCAGGAATGTTCACCAGAGCTGTTGCCAGAGAATTTAATGTTCATTTCTCTACCATAAGCTGCTTCCAACATTGTTTTAGAGAATTTGGCAGTACGTCCAACCAGCCTTACAACGGCTGACCACGTGTAACCACACCAGCCCAGGACCTCCACATCCGGATTCTTCACCAGCAGGRTCGTCTGAGACCAGCCACCCGGACATCTGATGAAACTGAGGAGTATTTATGTCTGTAATAAATCCCTTTAGTGGGGRAAAACTGATTGGCTGGTCCTGGCTCCCCAGTGGGTGGACCTGGCTCCCAAGTGAGTGGACCCATGCCCTCCCAGGCCCACCCATGGCTTAGCCCAGTCATGTGAAATCCATAGATTAGGGCCTAATTTATTTATTTAAATTGACTGATTTCCTTATATGAACTGTAACTCAGTAAAAATGTTGAAATTGTTGCATGTTGCATTTATATATTTRTTCAGCATCACATGCTTTRCRATTGTGTAGGCTTCTCTGTGCATGATTTCTCTATTGTAATACATCGTATACCTCCAATATACTACTTTGAGATGCATCAGTAGGGATTAAGAAGTGAGAATACGAAATGCCCACTGAAAAACAAAGTGAGTATATGGCTTATACCTGGGTATACCTTCCACTACACCACTGGCCCTTTGTGTTTTACAATAAGTGCACTCTCTTACATGACTGTGCTGGTACTATGGTTGCGGTCCTTTCATCACGAACCTGTCACACACTGAAGTCCTATAGGTTCGCTACTACACAAACATGTCTATAATAGATATAAAGGCTGTTAAGATTTCAAGAAAGGAGTGTATATATTTGGCCTGGCGAAGTGGTTTTATGGCTGACTGAATGGAAGCTGATAATTATGAGGTTTTTACTCTGCCTCGTCTCAGCTGGTCTCTGGAGAAAATACTAGCCTTCACTGTCTGAGACCGGTCAAGACCGAGTTCAAATAATCCAAGACAAGACACCTCAATATGTGGTCTCGTGACCATCGAGCCCTAGACCGGTCTCGAGTACTACAACACTGCCTTTAACCCTAACCTTAACCCTCATCCCTAGCCTAGCTAATGTTAGCCACCTAGCTGACGTTAGCCACAACTAATTGGAATTCATAACATATCATACATATCATACATAGCAAATTCGTAACATATTGCACAAATTGGAATTTGTAACATATACGATTTGAAGACAATTAATACATATCATAACAAAACAAACATATCAAATAAACGGAGGGACACAAATGTACGTGTACTAAGTCTACGTCGACTCCTGAGTTCAGTTGCAATCATTTACATTATACAGGGCCTAGAATAATTGCATGTCAACACAGTAGTAGTAGTATAGTAGTAGTAATAGTAGTAGTACTAGGGTTTCTGTATAGCACTTGTGAACATCTGATGATGTAAAAAGGACCTTATAAATACATTTTGATTGATTGATTGATACTAGCAGTAGCAGCAGCAGTAGTAGCAGTAGCAGCAGCAGTAGCAGTCATAGTTATCCAGTTAATAACACTTCAATTTAGTACACTCGTAGTACGTATAGTGGTAGTAGTGTTTTAGAATTTATAGTAGTAGTAGTAGTTTAGTCGTAGTAGTAGTAGTGTGCTTAGTGAGTAGTAGTTGACCATAAGTACGTATGTTTGCAACGGTAGTGTAGTAGTTGCAAGTTCGCCTGTAGATAGTAGTCAAGTAGTAAGCTAATACTAAAGTAGATTGTCATAGCAGTTCCGCTTACGTCATTAGATCCAGCGTACTCCCAGCTAGTGATGATTTCTAGCTATGACTGACGTGACAGCTATCTAGCTTACTTAGTAGCAGTAGTTCTGCACTTAAGTCGTAGATAGTAGGTATAAGTAGTGCTAAGTACCTACGTAATACATGACTTAGAGTAGTTCTGCTACAGTCTGACAGTTAACCAACTGAACGTAGATAGCTGAGTTATGACTATGTCGTTCTGCCCTTAGAACTTGTGACGAGGATCTTAACCACTACTACTATGATATCTCCTAGTATCTAGTAGTCTAGTAATAGTATGTAGCAGGAGCTTACTCACTCAGTAGTAGTGTGGCCGTGGTACTACAGTCAGTCCACTAGTTACAGTGAGTCTAGCTAAGACCACTAGAACTACTAGTTAGTAGTGTTAGTACTAATACGACTAGCTTTGTGATAATTGGTAAAGTTCATCCTCCGACCGGGCCCCCTCCGCAGAACTCTGACTATTAGTAGCTACGGTTCACCCAGACTAGTTCAGCTAGCAGAACTACTACTTACTAGTAGGTTAGTACAGATGTAGTCCGAAGTACTAAAGTCTTAGACAGTATACTTACATCTACGTAACAACCATAACCAAGTAGTACGGAAGGTGAGGGGTAGTAGGTCCCGCAGAACTGATACTACTAGTAGTAATGGAGCTTAAGGTAAGTGAGGTAGCGAATACTAGTCTCTAGTGAGTGGTAGATAGGTATGTAGCGAGAACTACTAGTAGTAGTGTGATAAGTAGCAGAACTACTAGTAGTAGTGGTAGTGAGTAGCAGAACTACTAGTAGTAGTTGGTAGTAGTAGCAGAACTACTAGTAGTAGTGGTAGTAGTAGCAGAACTACTAGTAGTAGTGAGTAGTAGTAGCAGAAACTACTAGTAGTAGTGGTAGTAGTAGCAGAAACTACTAGTAGTAGTAGGTAGTAGTAGCAGAACTACTAGTATGTAGTAAGTAGAGTATAGTAGTTAGCAGAACTACTAGTTAGTGTGGTATAGTAGCAGAACTACTAGTAGTAGTGGTAGGTAGTAGCAGAACTACTAGTAGAGGTAATAGGAAGTATAGTCAGACACTAGTAGTAGCAGAACTAACTTAGTAGTAGTCGGTAGTAGTAGTAATAATAATAGTTGGACCTGGAAATCAAGTGTTAGAGTAATTCATGTTTCGCGCAGCACTTTTGAACAGCATCATCAAAGCTCAAGCTGATTTATGTTGTTGCTTAGGAACCTTTCCCACTTTGAATGTAATTGAATTGCCCTAACACCTGCACAATTTCAACATTTCATAACTGGCACATTAAGTGTAGTATAATTCAGATGGAACACTATTTACAAAAATTAAACATCTGCCTCTATTCACATGAAGTGGCTCTGGTTCATTCATGACTGCAAAGCCTAATTACAAACCATGTAGGACAAGAACAGACTGGTTATTTATTCTACAACAGTTCAATCAGCAAGCTGCATTGGGATGGAAAGTGGAGTAGCTATTTCCTTCCCTATTTCAGTGTTGTGATCACTGCTGTCATGAGCATAGATGAGTGAAGAGAGGAGGGAGGATGGAATGATGGATAGTATGAAAGACACTGATTGATGGAGTGAACGGGGAAAAACGCGAGAGAGAGAAGAGAGAGGGAGAAGAGGGAGGGAGAGAGAAGGGGGGTCCTTTTCAGACAGGCTTCTCTCTGACTAAAAAACAAATATATACAGTATATATACGTGTTTGGGTAGGCGGGCTTAAACTAAGGCCAGGAATTGTGCTCATGTTTAGCTCGGGCAACAAACCATCAAATCAAATGTTATTTCGTCACAACCTTCGTGAACGACGGGTGTAGACTAAAAGTGCATTGCTTAATTACGGGCCCTTCCCAACAATGCAACAGAAAGAAAATAGAAAAATAATAGAAAAGTAATAACACATAATAATAAAAGATAAATAATAATGATAGGATAACTTGGCTATATACAAGGGGCACCAGTATCGAGTTGATATGCAGGGTACGAGGTAATTGTACCCTACAAGCGGCTACGCAGGGCAGTGCAGGTCGTTACCGTTGATATGCAGGGGGTACGAGGTAATGTAACCTACAAGCGGCTACGGCAGTCGGCGTTACCGGTGACACGCTTCCCCTTTCCCAGTCATCCTCTCTGTCCCAACTGACGCCGGAACTTCTACAGAGATGTAATCTGGAGCCTTGGTACATAGCCAGAAGCACCGTCTGTAGACAGACTTAGAACGAGTACAGGAGAGACAAGAGAGAGAGTGAGCGAAGAGAGAAAACTAAGTTCCACACTCTTTCAAACTGCTCTGTTTGTTTCTTGCAGCCCTCAGAAAGCAAAGCCTCCACCTCCCTCCCCCCAAGCTGCTTTTTCCAGCTCCAATCCACTTTCGTTAGCAGCTCCTAGGTGGTCCCACTCCTCCAGATGCAACTTAGCTGCTTCTTCTCACCTGTTCTCTATATAGACTGGCAAACATGGCCCCTATGGAGAGCTCCATACAAAACTAATCCCAACCTATAGTTCAGCAACTGAATCCTATCTTGACTGGAGTTAGGCAGCCCTCCTCAGAATCAATCTAAACCTCTTGGGGATTTTAAGATTTTAATACAAATGTCGTGTTTGCTTTCTACACTATAAAGAAGGTATACGCCCGCCTGAGTTCACAACTAACCCAAACCGACTCGACTTTATATTTCTAGCAGATGATCAATTAATTAGACGGGGGGATTATTATAATCTGATGTTGATAGAGGCGCTCCAAAGAGCAGACAGCGGTGGGATGTATTTGCAGAGTCATCCAACCAGCACTGTGGTTCTGTCAGTCTATCTGAAGGCAATAAACCCAGCATATTTGCAGTTGGGTGTCAGAGTCTATCTAAAAGATACGAAGGAGTCAGGCGCAGGACACAGGTAAGAGTAACAATCACTGATTACTCAATCCAAAACGTAACAAAATCCCGTTCCAAACAAGAACAAAAACAGGACTCAAAAAACAACACACCGGAATACACACAAAGACAATCACGCACAAAACAGAAAGGGAAACCAGAGGGTTAAATAAGGAACATAATTATGAGATGGGAACCAGGTTGTAGTACACAGACAAACAACATATAAATGGAAGGAAATGAATAATCGGACATTAACGGATCTAACTAGGGGTTGTGCAGAGTCTAGAAAGCCGGTGGAGGTTCGACACGCGGGTCAGTTGAACGGCCGGGCTACGCTGTGTGGTAGCGCCGAACAAGGTACGCGATAGGGAAAGCATCCGCATTATGGCTCAATCTGGTAGTAAGGTAGGTGGGCCGAACAAGGAGAGGAAAACACCGGCATAGCACCAGAAACAAGGGAGAGGGGTATAACACCGCCGAAACGAAGAAGAAAATGGTAGAACTACACGTCCGCTCTCCATT
>NW_019950536.1:8492-16480 GCF_002910315.2 Salvelinus sp. IW2-2015 | reverse complement strand
CCGCAGAGGATCAATTAGTGCTAAAAGTAATCCTACGAATCTAGGGGGTTGTGGGTAAAGCCATGTACATTATGGTGAAATGCTTCACTCAACTGTCACCTCTGTGTATTTAACAGAATATGAAAATCCATCAATTATTGACAGCCACAGAATGAAATCCATGACATAATCCCAAAAGGCCAACTGTAGAGTCTTACAGTCCTCTATAGCTAATCTCCCTCCAGAGATAGAACGAGATCAGATGTTAGGGATTTTATGAGTCTTTTCATTGGATGAGCATGACCCTTGAGAGCACTCAGTAAGTCAGAGATCAAATACGTTGTTTTTGGGGGCAGCGGTGGGATCTTTAATTAAGCTGCAGAGATGGGCTGTTAATGCAATCCAGTTGTCTCATTCAGGAAGATTGGTTAACTGCTTGTTCGAGGGCAGAACAACAGATTTTTACCTTATCAGCTCAGAGGATTCAATCTAGCAATTGGGTGACTGGCCAATGCTCTTACCAACTAGGCTACCTGGCGTGCCCCAAATAATATGGCAACCATAGGGGAGGGTGTAAGTGTAATTGTTATTCTGTTGAAGTACATTATGCACTAGGCATATAAAGGAGCATATCAGAGTTAAACCAGTTTAACAAAGACATCTGAGGCACTGCAAAGGCCTTATTTTTTTTATTTTTTTATTTTTAACCTTTTATTACCTTATATAAATACAATGAGGAAGTATTCTCCTTCAAGCCATCAAATCAAATCAAGCTTTATTTATACAGCACATTTCAGACAACGTGCTTTACAGGGAAAAAAGAAAAAAAAAAACAATGAAAATAATAAGTTGAAATATTTATACACAATGTCACGCCATGACCTTAGAGGAGCCTTTTTATGTCTCTAGTTGGTTTGGTCAGGGTGTGGTTTGGGTGGGGCATCATGTTTTTGTTTTTCTATGTTTTTCTTTTATTTCTATGTGTTTTTGTCCGAGTGTAATGTCTCAATCAGGGACAGCTGTCTATTGTTTCTCTTGATTGGGAATCAATACTAGTCGCCCGTTTCCCTTCTTTCAGTGTGGGTGTTATTACTTTGTTTGTGGCACTATATAGCCCTGTAAGCTTCACGGTTGTGTCTTTCGTTTGTTGTTTTGTTGGCGACATTTTAAATAAAAGGAAATGTACGGCACACTGCGCTTTGGTCCACTCTTTGATGGCCGTGACAACAAACAAAGAATGACACAAATTGAACAACTAAAAAGCACCCTAAGATAAACAAAGCTAAAAAAGTGTGTTTTAAGATCACTTTTAAATATCTGTAGGTCCACCTTCAGCACACCTCAGGTTCTCTAGCAGGCTATTCAAGAGGCTGGGGGCATATATAACAAAAGACTGGCCTCTCCATGCCTCTTGGTTCCATCGGCTTTGGTATAGTTAATAAGGTGTTAGTTCTCAAGAGTGGACCTACCAGTATGGTACAAATAACTTAAGAGAATTCTGACTAGGTGCTGTTACGAGTATGACTGTATTAACCGGCACAGTAATTGCCGGCGGTCCTGAGTCATAAGTGCAGTCAATTCCTACGTGGACCGTTAGTCACGGTAATTAGGCTTCTCCAAGCTCTGATGTGCTGCTGATTGGTGATTAGTAAGCCTTACCAAACTTGGCTATACTGCCTGGTATACCTCTCAGCCGTCTATTGTGCCTCGAATGACTCGCTGACTCTCAATGCAAATAGGTATATCGATTAAATCGTAACACTCATTGACAGCCCATTTCCTATAGAAGCTATCAATTGCGTGTGTTAATCGTTTCGTCTTCCTACCTCGTCTGAGGAGGAGCAAGGAATCGGACGCCATATGCAGCGTGGTATGTAGTCCATATTTTATTTTCTTTAGAGCCGACGTAATGAAGAACACTTTAAACAAATACTAATACAAAACGACGTGACTACAGACCTGGAAACGTTGAGAACATAAAACATGAACGCACTGAATCCAGGAACGAAACGAAACGATACGAAGACGAAACAGTACCGTGTGGCGAACAACACAGACATCAGCAATCAATCACCTCACAATACAACTCAGTGAAAACAGCCGTACCTTAATATGGTCCCAAGATCAGTCGTTATCACCATGCAAGACAATACATGTGACACTGTCCCTCTGATTGTAGAACCATATTAGGCCAGACGAACAGACCTCAACATAGAAACAATAAACCATATGACTTGCCTTCACCAGCTTACCTCACGCCCCTGACCATCCCTAAATAAATACAAACATGGGAATAGAGGTCAGGAACGTGGATCAGGCGTGAGAAACAGAGTGGATGGCCTCTTCATAAAAGAGGAGGAGACAGGCTGAGCCTTAATATTGGGCAGCTAGTTTCACAACCATCTTTGGAAACATTTGCACAACACCAGGCTTGTTGTTATGATTACAAAATCAAATGTCTCCTCAAGCATATAAAGGTCATTGAGTTTAAGTAAATTGTCCCACTCTACACATTTGATTCTTCACAGATTGGAATAATTTTGATCATTTTCCAAATATTGGCCTGTATCTTGGGTCTGTCTTGGTTTGGGGAGCAGTTTTGTTAGATAATTACTGCAACTCCAGCAATACAACCAATAGAGAGAGCAAGCACTGTCCAGATGTCTCCACCTATTAAGTGTGAACCTCCCACAGAGCCTGAGCTCTCCCCAGCTTCCTTCCTACTCCCTCCTTCCTCTTCCTCCTAACCTCGTCCACCTTCTCGCTCCTTCTTTAGCAGCAATCACATTCGATGGTGCGTAAAAATAACTTGAAACAAGGGATGACTCGACATCCATCTCCATCTGTACCTCACCACCACTCTCAAGCTGTAAGTCTGTCGTAATTAATTAGTCGCGAACACAAACTGGCTTTTACCAAGGAGGAGATGCATAGCACAATTGACTGTTAGCACCAGGAAAGACACCTGGGAGATCAGAGAGTTATACACAAAGTGAAGCTGGGGACATGAAACGTCCTGTCAGCCAGAAAGATTACAGACCCTATATAGACACTGTAAATCYCTGTTTGGTCCGGAAGACCTCCTGGCCCTTGATCTTGCCTGATCAGAGGCGGTGGACCATATAGCCCTGGCTCTGACACTCAAATGCAGGTGTGCAATCAGAAACGCGCCTGGGGATGATTGGACAAAGAACGTACTGGCCAGTGTCCGCTGAATGAGTTCTAGACCCCTACGCTCATCTAGTGTATGGCACAACATGCTCATGCACTAGATATGAGTGGGAAAGCAACACACATTTGAATGCTAAAACAAGTTGCACTCTGCTGTCTATGAGGAACCATGAGTGCTTTAGGATTGGTCCTTCCCCTGAGTGCCACAGCAGTAGAGCTTCTGGCAGCTCTTGGTTATACTTATACAACCCACCTGTCAGGTGTCTGTCTCTCTGTCTGGCTGTGCCTTGCGGACACGCAGGCACGCACACGCACGCACGCACACACACGCACGCACGCACACACACGCACACACACACACACACACACAAACGCATACACACAAACACTCCTTCTGTGCAACTTTAATGAGTATTTATACAGACCGACTAATGTGTGGCTAAGTGGCTTAGTATAAGTAGAGAGGCCAATAAGCAATTTCCTGAAAAGCTTTCAGTGACATTGGCCCTCTTGATTTTCCAGAAACATGAAACCTCAAAAAAYCTCTAAATTCTACTGACATTTCTTACAGAAATGAAAGGAAGTTCACTTCKAAGAAAACAAAAGCATTTTTRCCAMTACCACTGTCTTTATTTTGCTACTAAGAACTCAAATGTTCCCTAATCATATAGTATTCCAAGGATTCCAAGGATTTCATGATCAGTATTTAAGATCTTTGTTTTGATCACAGTCTGTCCTGTCCACACATCAGTGTGTAATCACAATGACAACAAATAATGTTGGGGAAAAGCAATGAGATAAAAAATGTCTTCAGCTGCCCCACGGGGAACATGTCTTTTGCATTATGACCTCAATGTCTAATTATGTGTTTTCCCCATTCAGAAAAGGAGCTTTAAAGGGAAGTTTAGGATTTACCATCTTGATGTTAGATGGTTCCTCATGTGCAATTAGGAAACGTAATTGCCAAATCAACTGAAATCAACCTACAACTTTGATTTTACATTTACAGTATTTTTTGACAGCCCACAGACACTCACATACAAGCTGCCTGCTCCTCTGTTTATCTTATATCCTGTGCCTAGTAACCTTCCGCCTATAGCATATCTACCTCCATCACTCCAGTATCCTGCACATTGTAAATATGGTATTGGAAGGGACCCTGTATAATGTGCGCTTACTTACTTACTTACTTGTTGCGTTTCTTTCATATTTGTTCTTATTTCTCGTGTGTTTTTCTAGTAATACATGTTATTGATTATTGCATTGTGGGGCTTTGAGTTTGCAAGAAGGCATTTCACTGTATCTGTGCATGTGACATTAACTTGTTGAAACATGATCTGAATTTACTTAATTAAATGTTGCACAATTGCACAATTGCCCCTATCACTGCCATTGATTGTAAGATAGTGGTGGCTAAAGTTAGCTGAAGTTTGTAGTGGCAGTTTACAGAACACAAAACCATGGATTACAGTTTCTCCTGGCCCATAGACAACTTTTAGGATGAGGAACCATCTAACATCAAGTCGTAAAATCCTGAACTTCCCCTTTAATAGACCACAGTACTGCCGATTGGTATGCCGGGCATCCATTACCCGCACGAACCAAAACTCCCTGTGAAAACTAACCGTTATGAAATTTTAATGTGCATATCTGTCTGTATCTTTGTCTATCTCTGATTTAAGTGTCTGTAGAGAATGGTGAAAGTATGTGAACACTGACGTTAGTCATATCATTATTTTCTCTGCAAATAAGACGGATAGAAAGTGCATTAATAAAGAAAGAAGGATCGATGTGACAGTAACAGTAGTTTAGCAGGGGTTCCCAAACCTTTTCACCCGGGGCCCACCTTCGAGCCCCCCTGCACACGTGCCATGTCTATTTCTATGGGCACAAGCACTGTTCATGACACAAACTGTTCACACCCTTCTTMTTGGTGGAGAGAATTTTCCAGGTTTAAAGCTTATTTCCTACCAATGTTTTCATGAGGTGCACAGACTGCCGTTTTAAAGCACATTTTCTTGCAATTCTATACATTTTGCCATGTCTAATGTGTATTTATGTGATATTTGAGTGAATGAAAAATTACTGCAATATCTGACATGGGCTAGTTCATCAGGACATTTCTGACCACCTTGTGCATTTTACTATTACACCTTTCAAGAGTAAGTTTAAAACCAAACTGAGTTCCACCCCCTTTGCCGACCCCGACGAGCCCCACAGTTGGGGAACTGGTCTAGAAGTCTGGCTTCACAGACACAGATGAACACTACTGAAGAAAATGTTGTCATTCTGCAATTACTTAAAAAGGGCCTATTCACAGTGACAGTATTTTCCAACCCACCACCATATGGCTTTTCTATTCAAACTGAACAACACTATACAGTGCAAGTTAACTCTAACTTTCAGGACTAGAACGTGACATCAAAGTGCTATATTCAAGAACTAGACTATTTGCACCATTGAGTGCCATGGGCATATTATGTCTCTGTCAGATATGAATAGAATTCCTGAGGCAGATTTATAGTTACAGAGAATCCAATGACTTTAAAACTGAACCAGCTATCAGGGGCCCAGAAATAATAGTCTATTCAGAGTTACTCCTGAATAAGTTCTGGTTGGTTTTTCACATGAACAGAGAGAAAACATTTCACTATTGTATTGTATGTAGGCTATAATATATGATCTGTCGGTCTTTCCATCATGTGTATAGCTTCAAGCTACAAGATACATTGTCTTTCCATCATGTTATAGCTTCTAGCTACAAGATACAGTATGTGTCTTTCCATCATGTGTACAGCTTCAAGCTGAAAGATACAGTGTGTGTGTGTGTGTGTGTGTGTGTGTGTGTGTGTGTGTGTCGTTTCCTGAATATTGAGTGTATTTATACTGCTACCAGACTGACTCACCTGTTGAACATGCTCAACAGTGATGATGTGACAGCTAGGGAGTTATCTAGAGCCTCCATCCTTCTGGACCTACGAGGCAGAAGGTTCCACTGGCCAGGGACACTAAGGACAACTTCCTGGGCTTCAGGAGGAAGGCAATGGAAAATTGGCTTTGGAGTCTGGTCAGACTGGCTGGACCTCAACGACCTGTGTAACCGGACTGGATGGAGCTCAGGTGGACACGGACTGATATGCAAACTGAGTCAGTGACTGCCTCGATGCAGTTGTGGCAGATTGCGGTGTTGTTGTGGAGGCTTCTGTCACCCGATGATGGTACATCTCATCCTACATCCAGGACAACACTCCTTGGTATCAGACGGATGGAGCTACTGCAACACTGGACTGCCTGAGGCTGCAGGGGAAACTCACTGCTCTGGGACTGTGCTGACCACTCTGTCTCCCATTCCATGTACCAGATGCTGCCACACTTTACTGTTAAGACGAGGCTGCAAGTTCTACCAACAAAACATCATCTAGCACTCTGGTAACCTGCAAACCATGACCCATTTTGTATTCTACATTAGTCAAATGTAATGGAGTCCATTGCCCATTTTGTGAATGCTGCGGTTCGTACATTGCTGAGAGACATGACCACCTTGTTAACCTGATAGCCAGCAAGGTGAGACAACAGTCCCACCACAAAACACACATGCAGAAACATTCTTGTTTAAGGGGAAGCTGGTTTGATGTTAATGATGATGTGTTTTCCTGTGTGCCAAATACACCAGATATTGTTGTGTGTGGGGAGGTGACATTTTGAAGTGGGCTGCTCATTTGACAGCTTCAAGACAGGGACAAAATGGGCGGTGTTTAGAGTATTGCCAGCTGTATTCTCGTCCATTAGTTTCTCTGATCCTCAGGCAGTTGCTTTTAGAAGTCAGACTCTCTGTAAGGATATTCACTTCATTTCCAGCTCACCATCCAACAGAATAACTCTATTCTTATGTGGCAGCTGCAAATTACTGTAGCTTTTTAATGAGGGCATTTCACAAAATAAAGATTCCATGTACACACCTATGAAATTATATGTGCGATCTCGTGATATTTTCATATTGTTATGCCATGTATTTGTTTATGCCCACGAACTGACAGTGCCTTTTTAATTGCCACTCTGGGATTAATAAATTGTATCGAATTTAAATCGAAATGAGCTGGGTGATTAAACTGGGTGAGTGAACTCATTATGTACTTACATAAACATCTGAAGTGGTGAGAAAACATTCTGAAGGTGGTGAGAAACATTTCTGAAGGTGGTGAAGAAACATTCTGAAGGTGGTGAGAAACATTCTGAAGGTGGTGAGAAACATTCTGAAGGTGGTGAGAAAGAGAAAGTGCAAAAACAATAGGCTTTTCAAGCAGTAGCCGTGCCCAAACGTGTGATGATGTGGAAATAAATTCATCCAGAGAAGATATTTTGAAGTGAGAACAGGAGAGGATCTGACACAAGTAACAAGAGATATGCTGAAGACTGAAGAAGTGAGATCTTGCTAACAGCGGCGTCCTTTAGGCCCTGCTTCTGAACATGTTGTCAGGCTGTCGTAGATTCACTGCCCTCTCTGGTTAATGTGTTTAACCAGACACTTACTGCATGGTCACACGCATAAATAGCACCCATGGTGTTAAAATATCACTCTGGTTCAGCACACAACTCTAAGGGACATTTGAGTGAAAGACCAGGATGGGAGTCATGGTGGAAGAGTGTGAGATTACAATGTCAAACACTTTATAATCCACAGAGTGAGGGTGTTTCCAACCAATGTCAAACACTTTATAATCCACCAAGAGTGAGGTGTTCAACCAATGTCAAACACTGTATAATCCACAGAGTGAGGGTGTTCCAACCCAATGTCAAACACTTTATAATCCACAGAGTGAGGGTGTTCCAACCAATGT
>NW_019950536.1:0-7247 GCF_002910315.2 Salvelinus sp. IW2-2015 | reverse complement strand
AGGTGGAATAGCCCGCACTGGGCTAAGCACGCGTACTGGGGACACCGTGCGCTCCACCGCATAACACGGTGTCTGACCAGTACGACGCCCTCTCACTTCACGGTAAGCCCGGGAAGTTGGCGCAGGTCTCCTACCTGACTTCGCCACACTCCCCTTTAGCCCTCCCCCCAATACATTTTTGGGTGAGCCTCTCGGGCTTCCAGCCGCTCTGCCTTGCTAGCGCCTCATAATGCCGCCTCTCCGCTTTCGCTGCCTCCAGCTCCGTTTTGGGGCGGCGACACTCCTCTGGCTCTGCACAGGGTCCTTTACCGTCTAGGATTTCCTCCCATGTCCATTCCTCCTGGTACCACTGCTGCTGTCGCTGCTGCCCGTTTCCACGCTGCTTGGTCCGGGTTAGGTGGGTGGTTCTGTAACGGCAGTCTAGCTCTTCCTCCTCCTCGGGCGAGGAGAGGCGACAAGGATCGGAGGACCAATGTGCAGCGTGGTAAGTTTCCATGATTTAATATACACGAAAACAAGACACTATACAAAATAACAAACAAACTAACCGTCACAGTCCCGTGTGGCACAAACACTGACACAGGAAACAACCACCCACAAATCCCCAACACAAAACAAGCCACCTATATATGATTCTYAATCAGGGACAACGATTGACAGCTGCCTCTGATTGAGAACCATATTAGGCYGAACACAGAAACAGACAAACTAGACACRCAACATAGAATTCCCACCCAGCTCACGTCCTGACCAACACTAAACAAGCAAAACACATAAGAACTCTGGTCAGGACGTGACAGGATATCAGTTCATGAGGACTCGTGCCACATGGATTGGTAACTGGGAGACCGATRGGAGTACAGGGGAGGCTGTTATTCAAATGTCACAAGTTAGTGATTTTTTCATAAGAGCAGAGTATATGTTGTCAGGAAATGACCCATGTGTTGCAGTGTGTATGTCCTCAGGTGAAAGCTGACATAAACCAAGGGCACGGGCTGAATTCTGGAGATTGAGTGTACATCACGATGCACCAGGCGGGGGTGTTAGAACAGTGTTGGTTTGGTACACACACACACAGTACTCCTTACAGCACCTGCAGCGGTAAAGATCGTCATGTCTCTCCTTGGGGGGGTGCATAGTTCTCACGTGAAGTGAGGTCCAGCTGCATAATGGGTGAGCTTGAAGACATCATGACAGAGGAAGCGGAGCGAGAGAGAGAGAGAGACTAGATTTTACTGTAAGATATGCAGATGGGTTGGGTCTGGGAGCTACTTTAAACATCATAGTTGGGTTGGGTTAGCTGCTTTATTGGTTAATGCATCATATGATAGAGGATAGATGTTGGGGTAATTGTACTCTGAACAAAATGTTGAAGGCATTGATGCGAAAGCATATACAGTGCTGAGTTACCTCAAGAGGATGTAGCGTTGATTAGGGAGACGCACTTGCATATCAGGTGATGTGCCTATCAGGGAAAATGGAGGAGATGGGGAACAAAGTGTAAACAACATGACTTGGGAACACCTCTCAGAACCTGGGGCCGAAAGGGGAAGACTGGGTGAACGCATGAGGAGGCTTTTTTAGGGCTTTCATTTTTGTGGAATCCAGCAGAAAGTATCCTGGTGGCATAGTGTCAGGTGAAGAGAGAGTGGGGATTGTCATGGTCTCAAACTTTGGTTTTCATGCATATATAATTATGCATACKTTATCACATTGTTAATACTGTTATGTTTTGTGTGTATCATGACAAGGCGAGACCCAGATGCAGACACAGGAGGCAGATGGTTGGAGTCTTACAATGTTTATTAATCCAAAAGKAGTAGGCAAGAGACCCAGATGAGACCCAGATGCAGACACAGGAGGCAGATGGTTGGAGTCTTACAATGTTTATTAATCCAAAAGGAGTAGGCAAGAGAATGGTCATGGACAGGCAAAAGGTCAAAACCAGATCGGTGTCCAGGRGGTACAGAGTGGCAGACAGGCTCGTGGTCAAGGCAGGCAGAAGGGTCAGGCAGSCGGGTACAGAGTCCAGAAACAGACATGGGTCAAAACCAGGAGGACTAGAAAAAGGAGAATAGCAAAAAGTAGGAGAACGGGAAAAACGCTGGTTGACTTGGAAAACATACAAGACGAACTGGCACAGAGGGACAGGAAACACAGGAATAAATACACTGGGGAAAATAAGCGACACCGGGAGGGGGTGGAGACAATCATAGGGACAGGTGAAACAGATCAGGGCGTGACAGTGTGTCTTTTTGATGCTTTCCAAGTCTTATGCTATCACTCTCTTAGGAACCAGAAGGAGAAAGTGAAAAAACAAAAAGCATTCCATCTGACATGGAACAAGACAGCAGATTCAGCTGGAATGGCATTTTGTTGTGTGATGAGAGATGGAAATAAAATTGTGTATGGTGTGATCATAGAACAGAGKCCATAAGTCTGAGTTTGTAAACCTCACAGTCTGTTATCATTGTTTGTTCATTTATAATAATTTGTTAGTTTTTTTAAATTCATGTTTTATTATCATTGTGTGTCCATTTAGAAGTAATTTCCAAGTTKATATAAATTGAACATTAGGACACTATTGTTCAAGAGGGGGGACTGTTGGATTCAGGGTAAACTTTGAACATTGAGATTTTAATAAAGACATGATCGATCAGACGCATAGTATATTTTTTTATTTCATATTATTTATTTTTTTCACCTTTATTTAATTAACCAGGTAGGCCAGTTGAGAACAAGTTCTCATTTACAACTGCGACCTGGCCGAGATAAAGCAAAGCAGTGCGACACAAACAACAACACAGAGTTATACATGGAATAAACAAACGTACAGTCAATAACACAATAGAAGAAAATCTACATACAGTGTGTGCAAATGAGGTAAGATTTGGGAGGTAAGGCAATAAATAGGCCGTAGTGGCGAAGTAATTACAATTTAGCAATTAAACACTGGAGTGATAGATGTGCAGAAGATGAATGTGCAAGTAGAGATACTGGGTGTTGCAAAGGAGCAAAAAAAACTGAGACTGAAGGCCAATAACAGCTGTTTCACATCTGTCCTTCTTAGGAAACGTCCACCAGAGAAGGTTCTTAAAGAATTTAGGAAATACATCAAACACCCCTGTTGAAGTAAAGACCCTTTTCAACAATATAAAACATTTATATTTAATATACAGTGGATAAAAATGACGTTTGAACCAAACTTGTTTGGAAGAAACGTTGACATTACGTCTGTGGCCAGTGGGGCAGCGTCTCAACCTTGAGCACTGACCGAACCACGTAAATGATTTTCACAAAAATGCGGCCCTCCGTTGAATTTCAAAATCCCGATGTGGCCCTCGAGCCCAAAACGTTTCCCCACCCCAGCTTACCGGAAAAATCCATATGTGATGTGTAATGCGCGGTGTATGTGTTGTGTTCGGCTACATAATTTGGGAGTAATCACATACAGACCTGATTGTACTTTCTCCTGTTTTTCAGCAGTATAAGACAAGCTGTCAGGTACTACTCGTTTGAAACCATCTTCACCCAATCATATACCACCCTCCAACTTCCGATAACTGCCAGGTCAGGCCTACGTGTGCGGCCTGAGAGATGCAGAGAGGATCAGACCATCGACATGAGACACAGGAGAACCTTATAAACACCAGTCTATCGTTATCTCCACACTTTCAGGGTCTTATGCCTAGTTTGGCTATCCCTAGGGGTTCCATAATCCAGACTGACTGACGGATATATTTTTGGATCACAGTAGGTGAAGAAAACATCGTCTGAGCCAAGCTCAACAAGGCAAAGCAATTAAATCGTTAAACAGATAATATAACCTCTATACACTAGGACCAATTCGGCACGACAATAAACACTTGTTACCAAGTTATTGAAGTCGATAAAGGTGAAAATCAATTTAAAACCAGACCATGATCAGATAGCCTAAAGTACAACCATGGCAAATAACAGCAAAGCATGGCACCGTAAAGTAGTATAGCTAACAATCAGACATTGACCAAGAAGTTGAAAATTGGTCTACTAGTGTAATCTCAAACAATTGATATTTTTCAACTTACAGCTATAGGCAAAAAAATAAATACATCAGTCAAAAATGATGACATATGTTGATAAAGAAGCAAAAAAGACGCTGACCGTTAGATTGCTTTGTAATGTTTCTATTTTTAGTTGGTCAGGGGTGATGTGGTGGGGTATTCATAGTCTGGTTATTCTATGTTGTAGGTCTAGGTTTCGTGTTTCTGTGTTTTGGCCTAGGTGTGGTCCCCAATCTTGATGGCAAGCTGCTATCTTGTCTCTGATTGGGAGCCATAGTTTAGGTAGACTGTTTCCCACTTTTGTTACGTTTGGGGGGTTGTTTCGTTTAGGTGTTTGTGCACCTTTAGGACTGTTCGTTGTTCGTTTTTTGTCTGTTTTCAAAGTGTTTTCGTATTTTATAAAAAAAATATGAACCACTTACCACGCTGCACCTTGGTTCTCCTCTCCTGTTCCAGACGACAAGCTTCAAGACTGTATTGAAAAAAATAAAAAACAAAATACATTGTATGCTCCAAAATGTGGAAATTATTTTATATTACTTGTGTTAGGTTCTAGATTTTTTTGAGAAATAACTCACAGACACGAGAGTAGCCCTACCAAGTAATTCTCCCAAAGGTCTCGGTTACAGCTGTAATTCAGACAAAGACATGTTCCCACCATCACAAGTATATATACTCCACTTTAGACACCCTTCCTTCGTCCAATCCTTTACATATTATGGTTATCAAACCCCCAGATGGATAAGAGAGAGCCGGATAACAGATAAATTTAACAAACCATAGATTCTCCCTTCACGGAGTTTGATCTATCTAAGCAGCCCAGCCTCAGCCTCTACCCTCCCTGAAACCCTTCAACCTCTCAACCTCCAACACCTTTTCTCAACACGGTTTCTTCAGTTCCGGCTCTCGACCTTAATCCACACGAAAATACAGATTATCTAGTGAGTAAAGTTGCGTTCCCCTCTATAAATCTTCCACCCTATTGCACCCCGTACCTCCCCCGACCATCCACCAGCCAGCAGTTTCCCACTGCCACTTCCACTGTTCTTTACAGAGAAGAACCCATTAAAACTTTCTCACTCTCACTCCGTTGATTTCTAATGGTGTTCATGGGGGAATACATCAATATGATGTCGCGATCGTTGTCTGTCTTGCTCTTTGAACTCCACTCGTACGCAGAAACTAAACGACGACACCCATTTTCTGATCTAAGTAAAGGCTGACATTTAACAACAATTTAAACCATACACACTATCAATCTGGCCCGTCCGGTTTTCTTTGGACACTAACCACACCTTTAGTGTTTGTTAACTTCACTATAGCGGCAGGTGGCGAATCGGGTGAGGCAGCCCCATTATACGGAAATTTTGGATAAAATGACGACTCATGACGCCCAATTTAAACTGCGTAGGGTGGGGGGCGCTTCTCACGCCGGACCCAGAAGATTTACTTACATAAAAAAAAATACTGTGAATATATGACATGCAAAATATAAATAACTGAGTATAGAAATTTGGATTAAGGAAAACACTTCTAATAAAGTCAAAATAAGTTTCCAAACAACCTTGTATAAAAATAGTGTCCGTGAGTATAAAAACTGATATGGCAGGCGAAAACCCTGAGAACATCCATTCAGAAGTAGTTTTTTTTTTTTATTATTTTCTTTGTAGTTTTCTATTTCAATGCCATAACAGTATCATTGACAGAGGAGACTCAAACTGCAGTTTCTTATGCCTCTCCACTATAATGGTTCAACAGTCTTTAGAAAATAGGTTTCAGCGGTTTTTGTGGAGGTTTTATATTCTGAAAAATTAGGATGAATATAAACGACGCATGGGTTCGGCAATTACTGGCCCCAAAACCCACACCTACTAAAGTGTCGCAGCCGGCTTTTTCAGTTATTTCAACTCGCCACCAGCTTACGGGGAGAAGCAGAGAAGAGCAATTCTTTTTACCTTTTTTAATTGACAACGCTATATGTTCCGGTTGAAAAATTATCAATTATTTAGGCTAACAAAACAAACTCCTGAGGCTTGAATATAAACCATCGTTTGAAAATTTCTATGAACTTTACGATACAATTAGGATTTTTTTGTCTTGCTGTTTTGACTGTCTTGAGCCTGTGGATTACTGAAAAAACGCGCAAACAAACGGAGCGGTTTTGTATATAAAGAGACTTTTTATCGAACAAAGAAAACATTTATTGAAGTAAATGAATGTCTGCTGAGTCAAACCATATGAAAGATCATCAAATCAAATAATCGTAAGGTATGCTATCGCCGTAAGATATTTTTTTAATCTGACACCTTGGACGCTAACGTATCCCACATACCAAGAGAGGTTAATAACCTCCAGGACGAGCTTTCAATGCCATACAATCTCCTTCCTTGCCTCACATGCTGCTCTTATAATGCGGAAGTAATAAAACTAAATGCATGCTCTTCAAACCGAGCTGACCCGCACCTCACGGCCCATCCAGCCATCACTACTCTGACGGTTTCTGACTTAGAATATGTGGACAATTACAAATACCTAGGTGTCTGGTAGACTGGTAAAACTTCCTTCCAGACTCACATTAAGCATCTAGAATCCAAAATGAAATCCAAAATCAGCTTCCTATTTCACAACAAAGCATCCATCACTCATGCTGCCCAAACATTACCCTCGTAAAACTGACTATCCACCGATCCTTGACTCGGCGATGTAGATTTACAAAATAGCATCCAACAACTCTACTCAGCAAATTGGATGCAGTCATCACATGCGCATCCGTTTTGTCACCAAAGCCCCATATACTACCCACCACTGCACCTTGTATCGCTCTTTTTGGCTGCCCTCGCTTCATATTCGCCGCCAAACCCACTGGCTCAGCAAGGTCATCTATAAGTCTTTGCTAAAGCCCGCCCTTATCTCAGCTCACGTGCGTCACCATAGCAGCACCCACCCATAGCACGCGCTCCAGCATGGATATTTCACTGTCACCCCCAAAGCCTATTCCTCCTTGGCTGCCATTCCTTCCAATTCTCTGCTGCCCAATGACTGAACGAATTGCAAAAATCACTAAGCTGGAGACTCATATCTCCCTCACTAACTTTCAGCATCAGCTGTCCAGAGCAGCTCACAGATCATGCCACCTGTACATAGACCTACTGAAATAGCCCATCCAACTACCTCAATCCCCATATAGTATATATAATTTTTTTG
>NW_019950535.1:0-8007 GCF_002910315.2 Salvelinus sp. IW2-2015 | reverse complement strand
GAGGTCTTTCATTTTGTGCGGAATGTGTCAGCAATCACTGGTTCATGCGTTAGGAAGGTTTATAGTCAAGTGGGTACAACATCACTGATCCCACTGCTAATGAACTCGTGCTCACCGAGGCGTCAGCGTATAGCATCAATGTTAGGTTTGTCTGAGTGCTAACCGGAAACATCTACCCAGTCCACGTCGATCCGAACAATCTTGAAAGCGTAGGAAATCCGAGTCTTGAGTCAGACCAGCGTTTGGAGACGGGCACGAGGTGTTTTCCAATGTAAGTTCTTTAGGGGCCAAACGAGGTATCTGCTTGGTGGCGGGGGTGAGGGATATACAGGCTGTGACTTAATCGAAGCAGAATTATCTTCGTGCTATATAATGTGCAGCGGCATTTGATTGTCACGTAGTGACCATCAGGTTCTTGGTTCATCTCCCTGACCAGACCCTTCTCCCTGATTGCCTTCAGTTTGGTCCGGGCGGCCAGCTCTAGGAAGTTGGTCTTTGGTGGTTCCAAACTTCTTCATTTAAGAATGATAATGAGGCCACGGTGTTCTTGGGGACTTCAATCGCTGCGACATTTTTGCGTTCCCTTCCTAGATCTGTGCCTTCGCACACAATCCTGTCTGGGAGCTCACGGACCAATTCTTCACCTCATTGCCTTGGTTTTTACTCTGACATTGCACTGTCAATACTTGGGACATTATTATAGACCAGTGTGTTGTCTGCCTTTCAAAATCATGTCCATTCAGTTGAATTACCACAGTGGACTCCAATCAAGTTGTGGGAAAACATTCAAGCATGTCAATGTAAATTCAATTTGAGTCTCATAGCAAACGGTCTGAATACTTATTATAAATGTATATGTTATTTTTATATTTATTTTTTGCCAAAAATTTCTAAAAACCTCGTTTACTTTGTAAATTATGGGTATTGTGTGTAGATTGATGAGGGATATATATTTTTTACATATCCATTTTGAATAAGGCATGCAACGTAACAAAATGCAGACGATCAAGGAGGTCTGAATACTTTCTGAATTCACATGTACATCCATTAAATTGCTCACGTGCCTCCGGTATATCGGTGTTGAAAGCCAACTCATTTCAACAAACATAACTAAGTAAGGTAGCGTGCAAATGTGCAATTTAATATGTTATTGTTTGGCCTAAGCATAGGCCACATAGCATAGCAACGTAGCCATAGCACATAGCCGAGCAACGTGTAGCATATAACCATGTACATTGCCAAGTAGATTTAAAAAAATAGAATAGCCAAGTAGAGATAGCCACGTTGGCTATAACGATGTAGATATCCAAGTTAGAATATAACCTATGTAGGAATATTAACCCAAGATTAGCCAGAGTTGGTAAACCAAGCTAGTGTTTAGCCAAGTAGATTAGCCATGTAGCATATAAACATGTAGCATATAACAAGTAGTGTTAGCAAGTAGTATTTAACAAAATAGAATAGCCAAGTGGACTTAGCAGCGTTGGATGTATAACGATATGTAGAATATCCAAGTAGAATAACCATGTAGAATATAAACCAAAGTAATAGCCAAGTAGTATATATAGACCATGTTTAGCATTAGCACCATAGCATTATAACCATGTTAGATAGCCCAACTAGGATAACCAAGTAGTGTGCAAGTAGTTTATCATGTAGCATATAACATTGTAGCATTATAACCCAAGTAGTGTAGCCAGGTAAGATTTAACGAAAATAGAATAGCCAGTAGGCATAGCCAACGTTGGTTATAACGACTGGTAATATCCAGTACTATGAATAACCATGTTAGATTTATACCCAAGTATAATAGCCAAGTAGTATTATAGAAACCATGTAGCATAGCTACATAGCATCTAACCATGCTAGATTAGCAAGTAGGATACCCAATAGTGTTAGCCAAGTAGATTAGCATGTAGCATATAACCGTGTCAGCATATAACCAAGTAGTGTTAGCCAAAGTGGCTAGCACATAGAATATAACTTAGTAGTAGTTTAGCTAGCTCTGGTCCCTAAAACAGTTTCTGCCCTATAGGAGAGAGACGACTCAATAGACTTTTTCAAAATTGGGACCTATCTTCACTTAAAAAAAAAACAAAACCGTTGGCTCTCGTAATAGTAGACAGACACTAGGACAATTAGCCAGAGTTGAAATGTAATGATTGGTTGTTTTATTTATTTAGAAAGCAAAGTCTTAGCTAATTTTTAGGCATAGCCATAGTAGCTTAGCGTTAGCTCCTGGTCCCGTCTAAACCATTCTGCGCGAGAACCTGAGACGGGGCCTAATTTACATCTCCCCGGACCACCTGGACCGTGACAGAGGTCGAGTTTCCTTTTGCCTTCTTGATTAATGTCTCTGACCTCAAACACATGACAGATTGCCATGTAAACAAACATAAGTCTCCAGTATGTCCGCGAGATGTCTGTCAGAAGTTCCTGCCATTGGGATGTTGCTCTGTCCTATTCTTGTTTTTCCATGCAACCACTACCATTCCCAATATCGACACTATAAAGTGGTGCCACCCAACTTGCCCATGTACTGGCTGTAGCTCCTACTGGCGTCACGATCGCTAGCCTTGCATTACCTCTCCTTTTTCACGTTTTATCTCTAGCCTGTAGAACTAGCCTCAACCTGATTCAACGAGTCACTAATCATCAAGCAGCTGAGTACTTGTTCGATGAACAAGCGTGCATCTAGTTCTCGGCCTGAGGCAAAATGTCCAGTCATTGGAAGTAATCGCGGAATGGACTTGCGGAAATCCTACCATAATTATACATTGGATACAGCATTCTACACGTAACGGTCAATCCAGTTGCTGATACATAGATGACAGCCACTGACTTCAGTGAGACTAGAACGTCTTCTTCGGACAAGCAATTAACGCGTACTATTGACCTTTGAAAAGGCGTCAAGTGGAATTCAAATATCAACGTATCGCTTCGATAATCTAATACTGTGTTGATATTAGGGGTGCACTCCGACCCCAGACCAGGGGTGAAAACAGGTCAAAAAAGGCCATGACCTTTTAAAGGGAGATGGTCAGTAGTGTGACCCAGAAACCTCTGGTACGATCTTGGCGGGCACTGGAAGACAGACTGCTGACTGAGGAGGAGGAGGAGGCGGAGGGATATTGAGAGCATCTAAGTTCACGTAACATAAGAGCGTTCAGACCTCACTCTCACAGACTGACATTTTATAAATCGCTAACAGTTGATAATGTCACAACTGGTGGTGGTGCTGCAGGACTCACTAAAGGTTATACGGATCGGGTATGGCTTACTGCAGACTCACTAATATTATAGTAACCTACATCCAAAGGTCTGTCTTCTCATTCGGCTTGAGTGATGTCACCATATTGCTTCTGACTATTCTTCAGACTAACCAGTGAGTAAGGGCTATGATTTCAGCTACTGAGTCTAAATCCTAGAACAGCTGTGCGTCCAGGCCTCAAGTACTAGTTTCCTTTTCCCTTGGCTTCAGTACTTGTGTTCCTTTGCCTTGGCTCTTCAGTTACTAGTGTCCTTTGCCTTCAGTACTGGTGTCGTCCCTACTACTGACCTCATGGAGTCTCCGTGGAGAAGTTCATTCTTGCAATGTGTTCATCCCAGATTTTGATCATCTCCTTGGCCATGTTCACTGATCGGGAGGCGGGGTCCTGCATGTGGACAAAGTGGACAAGCAGCTTATAGAGGGATATTGCTTGAAGTTTTGGAGGGATATACCCCTACTGTGATGGTTTAGGAGGGGATTATACCCCTACTGTGATGGTTTTAGGAGGATATCCTACTGTGGAAGGTTTTGGAGGGATATGCCCTACTGTGAAGGTTTTGGAGGGATATACCCCTACTGTGAGGTTTAGGAGGGATATACCCCTACTGTGAACGGTTATGGAGGACTATACCCCTACTGTGATTGGTTTATAGGAGGGATATACCCCTACATGTGAAGGTTGTGGAGGGATATGCCCCTACTGTGAAGGTTTAGGAGGATATACCCCTACTGTGAAGGTTTAGGAGGGATATACCCCTACTGTGAAGGTTTTGTGGCCTTTGTAGGCACACCTCACACAAAAAACCATGTGTATAGGATGTTGAGTAGTGTAGTGAGGTTGTTCAGTGGTGAGGGAGTGAGAGGTCATGAGGGGTGAGGTACGGTTGGGCAGTGTGCAGGTTGAGGTGAGGGGGGAAAGTAGTGAAATAGTTGAAGGGAGTGAGGGCGGTTGACTAATGAGGATGGGTTTGAGGAGGGGTTGTTGTTGAACTAATGGAGGAGGGGTGTTGTTGAACTAATGAAGGAGGTGTGTGTTGACTAATGAGGAGGGGTGTTGTTGACGTAATGGAGGGGGTGTGTTACTAATGAGGAGGGGTTGTTGTAATAGGACTTTTTGACTATGAGAGGCGTGTGACTATGAGGAGTGTTGTTGTATGAGGAGGGGTGTTTGTTGACTAATGCAGGAGGGTGTTGTTTGAGCTGTTACACGATGGTGCAAGTGATTCCGCGTGCTGTTGCGAAGCCACAGCTGGCTCGAGTCGATGTTCCAGAAGACACATGTGCTCCAGGAAGGTGTCGGCCATAGCAGCATGTAGCTGCTGCGTCTGGATGAAGGCAGACCCATATCCTTCCTTTAGACATGATTGGATCGGTGTCTGAGAATCCTGGAAAGGGAAGAGGGAGAGAGGGAGAGAGGAGAGAGGAGAGGAGAGAGGAGAGAGAGAGGATAGAGAGATAGAGAGAATAGAGAGATAGAGAGGATAGAGAGGATAGAGAGGATAGAGGTGTTGAGGAGATCTTTGACACTGGGTTTAATGTTCTACAACACCTTCTGACATATTGAACAAGCCTCTCTAGATACTCCTGAAAGTTCGAGGTTGGAGCAGCGTCTTGATATCATTTTTCATGCCAAAGTCATATTTATACTGTGTGTGTGTGTGACACTTGGCTTACACACTTGCTCTGAGTCAATCCCACTGAATTCAGGCTTTGATACTAGATCTTTGCACTTCATGCTAACCTACCAACAGACATAGCCATATTAATGCTAGAGACATACTGTAGCAATGGAAACAATGGACTCGCTGAAGTTTCGGGTTTTACTTTATAATGTGAAAGAGAATGAAACCCTGGAACATTTCAGAGAGAGGGATGGGGGGGGGCGGGGCTGAGAAGTATTCATAATAAATCATCATAAATATTTTACCTCAATCCCGCTTCAACCGATATTTACCGATTTTATTGATTGTGAATTCTGTAACAGATGGTTTTGATCGAACGTTAGGGTGCACCAACTCAACGACGGGCTCTGGCAGTTTCAGCCTGACGTCTGAAGGAGGTAGGGACTCAGCTGGCCACACCACACTGTAGCAGCACCACCAAACTAGGACCGCAACAATAGAGAGCATTGTGCTGCGTGACTGCACACACACACACACCACAGGCGGACAGGCACACCAGATTAACGCCCCCACGTTCCAGTCACCACGTAAATGACCAGGGGCATAGGCTCTTGAACGAGGAACTTGCCGGTGGCCACTTTTGTTAGGAGGTGGTTCTCACAGTGGGTGGGAAACTTGAGTAAGTCAAAAAGGATTTTAGCAAATATCACATATTAATTTCAACGTTGAGGATATTCTTTGCAACCTCAAAATGATTAATAACTAGTCAGAGCAACACATTTATACACATAGGTCGCATAAGAATTCATATGAGAACACTGACTATGTACCGTGACAACCAATCCCATCTATCATAAGACGAACCTGACAATGTACCAGTGACACAATCCCATCTATCATAGAGAACCTGACATGTACCGTGACCACATCCCATCTATCATAGAGAACCTGACATGTACCACGTGACCACATCCAACATCTATCATAGAGGAAACCTGACAAAATGACATGTACCGTGACACCAATCCCATCTATCATAGAGAACCTGACATGTACCCTAACACAATCCCATCTATCATAGAGAACCTGACATGTACCCTAACACAATCCCATCTATCATAGAGAACCTGACATGTACCATGACACAATCCCATCTATCATAGAGAACCTGACATGTACCATGACACAATCCCATCTATCATAGAGAACCTGACATGTACCGTGACACCAGTCCAGCTATCAACTGCTAAAGTGCTACTCCCTTTCCTCGCAGATAAAACCATAGCAGACTGTTTGCCTATAAGAAGAGCTACATTATCTGGGGTGACACAGTCACTGGCGTGAGCAGACTTTCAGGGAGACATAGATTCATTCACACGTTTGGAGAGAGAGAAAAAACAACATCCAAGTGGGTTTCATTCTATAGGATTTTATTTTTTACTCTATGAGGATATTGAATTATAGAGCTATGATTCCAGGAGCTTAATAGTGGTTTAGTAATGCAAACCGAGTGGTAGGGCTATGCCACCTACAGCTCTAGTGAAACTGAACAGTGGTTTATTAGCACATCGTATCAAAAGATAAGCTTCTGAATACAATGTCATTAAAATAGTAGAAAGCAAATTGTTCCAGGCTCTTTGACTTACAGTAAGTATAGATTAATCTTCTTTTTTTTTTTTGCTATAGTAGAGGAGAAACATTGAGGATGACAGGAGGTGTCAGTGCATATCAAATAGAAATGCATTATTTCATTTTGAGTCATTTAGCAGACACTCTTATCCAGAGCGACTTACAATTATATTATGTCAATAACCAAATTGTTTTGCTTAATATTGCTCAGTTTCAGTCATGTAGGTATCCCACAATTTAAATTATACTTCATCAATGGAGAACATGCATTTGCATGAAACAAACACAATTATTTCACTGTAAAAATTTGGAACACAGGTATAAGTAGTTGTCATTACTTTTAATTGTATTCAGACTGAAATATAAAAATAAATACCCCATATTACACCATAACAATTTGATTCAAAACGTTCTGGAAGTAAAGTAACATTCAATAGTTAAAAGTCTATTACAACCGTTCTATATCCAAAATGTATAGAACAATGTAATTAACTCAAGACAGCTATGTTAATATTATTTAGCAATAATTGTCCATCTAATGATAAATGTAAAGTTGATCATTTACAGATGAGGACGCAGTGACTCACCTACCGGGTGAACGTTGCAGGGACCAATGCGCCCACCAGCCGAGCTCTGGCGAAAGATAACCCCCCCAACTGACCGGGACTACTTCCCCAGACGAACATAGGGTATCCCTCCGATGTCACATGGGGTGACTATAGGGCGGAACGGTATAGACGATATTCCATTTATAATCCGTTAATTGTACACCAAATGTTTAATTATTGCTAACAATATGTATTTAGTATGATATATGTTAAAGTCTACGAGTATTTTGGGGGATTATAGACATCATTTTCACCAGCAGAGAGGAATGTTACATAAAAAAATTACAAGCGTTCTAGGGCCTTCTCGTTGACAAATCAGAAAGCTTCCCTGCGCTACTTAAAATATGAACTGGAGGTATGTTTGCAAACGACACCGTGGATAGTGAGTTCAACTGTAGGTAGAAGTTCATGTTGTCGAGACTAGAGCAGTGCAGGGGTTGCGTCTTCCTGGTCTGTTTTATGGATTTTGTAGTATAGAAAAATATTTTCTGGACAGTCTAAAATTCCCCAAATTAGTCTAAGTCAAACACTATTATTTGTGAAAATAAACTTTTGTAATCAAAAAGTAGTTTGAATGTGTTTTGACATTGGTTGCTTGCTTTACTTTGACATTTTTTATCACAATAAATAATATATAAATAAAAATAAAAAACAAAAGTGAAAAGTACAGGTGCTCAGTCGATGAATTTGCATTCATACCAAACATCCTGCCTTCCAAATAAGCATGGGCTATTCTACTGTATACCGCAGTGGTTCCCAAGCAGTGCGCTGTGGCACATCCGTGTGCCTTGAGAAAACGTGACCTGTAGAATGCACATGGAAATTTTGACTTGCAAGTGTAACGGATGTGAAATGGCTAGCTAGTTAGCGGTGGTGC
>NW_019950534.1:6736-8009 GCF_002910315.2 Salvelinus sp. IW2-2015 | reverse complement strand
AATTTGAGTGAGTCTAAGGATCTCCTTGATTCTATAGAGAATGTTAATTCGGTTAGTGAAGAATTCAATCGGTCATGTTGTCAAGATTTATCTATTATGGACATCCAGTACGGGGTTGCTCAGTTAAAAAATAACAAATCTCCAGGTTGTGATAGATTAACCTCTGAATATTACAAAACCTTCTCTGAAGAAATAGCATTTTTTTTAAAACTTGAAACCTTTAAGGAGGCTATAAAGAAGGGAGAACTACCTGCCTCTCTGAAGCAAGGGGTTATTACTCTTATACCTAAACCACACAAGGATCTCTTAAATATTGATAATTGGCGTCCAATCACACTCCTAAATAACGACTACAAAATTATAGCCTTAATCTTAAAGTCTTTCTTGAATGATCTGATTGATGAATGTCAATCAGGGTTTATGAAAGGGCGCCGTATATCGAATAATCTGAGGCTGGTGTTAGACTTGGTTGAGTATTGTGATCTATTAGATGACTTCCCTGTTATCCTATTTTTTGATTTTCAGAAAGCATTTGATACAGTAAGTCACAATTTTATCTTTGATTGTCTTAAGCATTTGAAATTTGGTAGTTTTTTGTTGCTGATGCTATTAGAACTCTGTATAATGGTGGCAATAGCTGTATCAAACTCTGTAATGGAACATCCTCAAAGTTTAACATTTACAAAGGAATACGACAAGGTTGTCCAATTTCACCTTTTTTATTTTTGTTAGTATCTCAAATTTTATGCTCATTAGTTCATAAAATTCCATTTGAAGGCATTACATTCCAGGCCAGCGAGATCAAGATATCCCAACTGGCGGATGACATCTCACTTTCTTTTTTTTAAAATGTGTCTCAAGCTAGATTAGCATTGGATATCGTGAACCAGTTCTCCAAAATCTCAGGTTTGGCATTAAATCTTTCCAAATGTGAGATGTTTGTTTTGAAAGAAGCTGTCAATCCAGCAGATTGTAACGTCTCTGAAAAAGATACTGTAACCTACCTCGGTGTAAAGATCATTCACAACCTTCGCTACAACATTCGCTATATGTCTGTATTTGATTTGATATAATGTGGATTCGTTTTATTTATTTATTTTTCTAATTTCTTTGTGGAATCCCTCTGGCTGTTATGTTTGTTTTGCATGTTACTCTTCTAATTTTTTTTTTTTAAAGATCTGTTGTGAAGGAAGTTGTCAAGGAAGTGAGTTTTTGTTTTATACAGGACCTCCCGCCCCCACTTACAGTGAACCAATCATGTCAATGCAGCGCT
>NW_019950534.1:0-1182 GCF_002910315.2 Salvelinus sp. IW2-2015 | reverse complement strand
AGAGAGAGATCCTCATTGATTGGATGGCACCATAAACAGTGGCGTCCTTTATTTAAAGGGGGAAGATCAACGCTGATCCTAACTGTTATACAGCAATTTTTTTCTAATTTGCCCTGGTCTATCAAAAGTGTTGAAACTTGTCAATATCAACTGACTGGCTTTCTTGATTCTATAGTCATTCGCTCTTTGGGTAATGCAATCTGGTATCCGCTCAGGTTATGGATGTGTCACTGCAACTTAAAGGTCCTAAACTATGTCACCATTGCCTTGATTCTAAGAAATGTTGTGCTGCTATTTTTATTGACTTGGCCAAAGCTTTTGATACGGTAGACCATTCCACTCTTGTGGMCCGGCTAAGGAGTATTGGTGTCTCTGAGGGGTCTTTGGCCTGGTTTGCTAACTACCTCTCTCAAAGACTGCAGTGTATGAAGTCAGAACATCTGCTGTCTCAGCCACTGRCTGTCACCAAGGGAGTACCTCAAGGCTCGATCCAAACTAACCCTGATTCAGGTGACCATCCTWCCCATGCTAGATTACAGAGACATCATTTATAGATCGGCAGGTAAGGGTGCTCTCGAGCGGCTAGACGTTCTTTATCATTCGGCCATCAGATTTGCCACTAATGCTCCTTATAGGACACATCACTGCACTCTATACTACTCTGTAAATTGGCCATCTCTCTATACCCGTCGCAAGACCCACTGGTTGATGCTTATTTATAAAACCCTCTTAGGCCTCACTCCKCCCTATCTYWGATARCTARTGCAGCCCTCATCCTCCACATACAACACCCGTTCTGCCAGTTACATTCTGTTKAAGGTCCCCAAATCACACACATCCCTGGGTCGCTCCTCTTTTCAATTCGCTGCAGCTAGCGACTGGAACGTGCTGCAAAAAACACTCAAACTGGTTTGTTTTATCGCCATCTCTTCATTCAKAGACTCAATCATGGACACTCTTACTGACAGTTGTGGCTGCTTCGCGTGATGTATTGTTGTCTCTACCTTRGGGCCCTTTGTGATGTTGTCTGTGCCCAATAATGTTTGTACCATGTTTTGTGCTGTTGTCATGTTGTGTTGCTACCATGCTGTGTTTTCATGTGTTGCTGCCATGCTATGTTGTTGTCTTAGGTCTCTCTTTATGTAGTGTTGTGTTTTCTCTCTTGTTGTGATGTGTGTTTTG
>NW_019950533.1:7130-8010 GCF_002910315.2 Salvelinus sp. IW2-2015 | reverse complement strand
GTGTACCAGGGTGTACCCCTCCTGTATATAGCCCCACATTGTTACTCATGACCGGTATCCCCCTGATATAGCCTCCACAACCTCTGTACGTAACCCTGGATAGCCGCACTTGCCTACCCCCTGCTATATAACCTTCCACATGACTCATGTACGTACCCCTGTATATAGCCTCCACATGACCTCTACCAAGATACCCCCTGTACTATAGCCTTCACATTGACTCTGTACCGGTACCCCCGTGTATATAGCCTCCACATTGATCTCCTGTACTACGATCGTCTGTACCCCCTTATATAGACCCCTCCACATTGACTCAGCATCGTATCCGGGTACCCCCTTAGCGAGTAGTCAATGTGGAGGCTATTTATACAGGTGATATAGCCTTCTCACATATGATCTCTGTACCAGTACCCGTGATATAGTTTCACACACTTGACTCTTTACCCCGGGTATATATCAAAGGTACAGCAGTTCCAATGTTGTCGTAAGGTCTTAGTAATAACAGGTTCTGGGTGTGTTGGTTTCTCGAGTGTAGTCTTATACCCATTGTGGTTGGACCTCGTACACTCGTCGCCAGACCCTAACAGGTTGGCCCGGTACAGAGTCAATGTGGAGGCTATATACAGGGGGGTACCGGTACAGAGTCAATGTGGAGGCTATATACAGGGGTACCGGTACAGAGTCAATGTGCGGGGGCCACCGGTTAATCGATGTAATTGAGGAAATATGTATATGTATCTGTTGAAAGTTGATTGGATGATCTGTCAGAACCTGGTCACAGAAGGTTGTCATAGAATAGTAGATCGGCCTATAGCACAGGAAGACAGGCCTGATCTGGCCAACAGACAGTTTAGCTTGGCCTATAGCACAGGAAGACAGG
>NW_019950533.1:0-1234 GCF_002910315.2 Salvelinus sp. IW2-2015 | reverse complement strand
GCCAACAGACAGTTTAGCTTGGCCTATAGCACAGGAAGACAGGGCTGATCTGGCCAACAGACAGTTTAGCTTGGCCTATAGCACAGGAAGACAGGGCTGATCTGGCCAACAGACAGTTCAGCTTTGCCTATAGAACAGGAAGACAGGGCTGATCTGAAAGATTAGGGCCAACAGACAGTTTGTGACAGTCTGAGGTTTTCTGAACCTAGTCTTTATTCTACACTGGGTTTAATTCACACAAGACGACTGAGTCTGAATGGAATTGTTGGCTGGAAGTCTGTCCAGCCAATCACGATGTGCTTCATGTTTGAACGTGAAGAATTCATACTCGTAACTACACGTCTCTGACATACAGGTAACTGCCAAAGTAATGGAAACACTGGAGTAAATGAGGGATACAAAGTATATTGAAACACAGGTGTGGTTCCGGAAGTTAATTAAGCAATTAACATTCCATCATGTGTAATTTTCACGGGCTCATATTTGTGACCTGTTGGCTGTCAGACAGTTTGATTGTCAGCTGTAATGGGGGCTCATGAATGGCACTGACAGTATTCCTGACCAGGGCTTTGTTTAATCAGACAAAGAACATAACAGTATACAGGTAACTGCCAAAATAATGGAAACACTTGAGTAAATGACAGAGTATATTGAACCGTAATATAAACATTCAACAGCCTGATCAACGGTATAAGGAGGAGATGTGGTTTTCTGATCCACATCCATACCTTTCGTTAAGGTATCTGTGACCAACACATGCATATCAGTATTCCCAGTCATGTTAAATACATACAGTACCAGTCAAAAGTTTGGACATCTACTCATTCAAGGATTTTTCTTTATTTTGACTAATTTCTACATTGTAGAATAATAGTGAAGACATCACAACTATGAAATAACACATATGGAGCCATGTAGTTACCAAAAAAATGTTAAACAAATCAAAATATATTTTTTGAGATTCTTCAAAGTAGCTACCCTTTGGCTTGATGACAGCTTTGTACACTCTTGGCATTCTCTCAACCAGCTTCATGAGGTAGTCACCTGGAATGCATTTAAATTAGCAGGTGTGCCTTGTTATAAGTTCATTTATGGAATTTATTTCCTTCTTAATGTGTATGAGCCAATCAGTTTGTGTTGTGACTAGGTGGGGGTGGTATACAGAGGATAGCCCTATTTGGTAAAAGACGAGTCCATATTATGGCAAGAACAGCTCAAATTGCTGAAAAGAAAA
>NW_019950532.1:17221-24801 GCF_002910315.2 Salvelinus sp. IW2-2015 | reverse complement strand
GTATGAAAAGAATATCTCTCTGTTAGTTATAAGGACTCCCATATTAATTAAGAATTCATCTTTGTTATTTAAAGAATCCAGTATGAAATAAGAATATCTTCTGTCTTTTACAGGGACCTTTAATCCCCTTAACTAAGAGAAAGTCTTTCTCCTTCTCTCGCTGTTTGAATGTTTGTGCTACAAGGCTTTGCCAAATCTAGAGTTACAAAACCTTCTGTTGCTCCGGGGAGAAACATGTCTGAATGTCTGTCGTCAGCCGTTAAAATTAACACCAAAAGACATTTTAAATTCACAATTGTGCTACGTGTCACAAGAGGTCATCTGGCGACAAGATGTGTTTTGACTAGGCTTCAATTTGTTCCGATCATATTCTCCTTGCCTCCGTTAAACAAAAACACAGACAAAATTAATCATAACACTGCGGCCTGAGTCCCAACGTAGCACATATCCTTCCCTATATACATGGCGGAAAGAAGTATTTGATACCACTGACATTTTGCAGGTTTTCCTACCTACCAAAGCATGTAGAGGTCTGACTCTTTCATCCATAGGTCAACACTTCACACTGTGACGAACCGGATATCTAACACAATAAATCCAGGAAAATCACATTGCTATGATTGTTAAGTCAATTAATTTGCACTTTTTAGTGCCATAACATAGCAAGACTCATTGGATCACCTCCAAACAGTACAGAATTGTCGGCTCTCACGAGCACCTGTTAGGTTTCTGTTCTCTTGAAGCCCCCTCCTGTCTCACACGCTCTACCTTGTAAAATCTACGAGCTCGCACTCTTATTGACTCTTTACCTGAAAAAGACAGACTGTCCACACACTCAATCAACACAGGTACTCCTAACCCTCTCCTACAATGGCCAAGACCAGAAGCTTAGTGTAAGGACATCAGGGATATACTATTGTAGACCTTGCACAAGGCTGGGATGGGCGACGGACAATTAGCAATAGACTTGCGTGAGAAGGCAAACAACTGTTGGCGGCCAATATATAGGAAAGTGGGAAGAAGTTCAAAGATGACGGTCAATCACCCGTCGGTCTAGGCTCCATGGCAAGATCTCCACGCTCGTGGGCATCAATGATCATGAGAAGGGGAGGGATCAGCCCAGAACTACAGGCAGGACGCTGGTCAATACCTGAAGAGAGCTGGACACACAGTCTCAAAGGAAGACACCCTATAGTAACACACTCCGACGCGTCATGAATTGTAAAAATCCAGACACGCACGCAGGTTCCCCCTGGCTTCCAAGACCGACGCCAGTGGTTCCAAGCCACTGTCTGAAGTTCCACATCACCATGCTCGTGAGTGATCCAGAGAGGGAAAGCTGGAGAAGCGGTCATGTGGTCTGATGAGACAAAAATTGAGCTTTTTGGTGTTAAACCTACCACTGCCGCTCAATTCGGGGAGGAAAGAAAGAAGAGGCACTTGATACTAACCCCCACCAGAACACCATCCCCCAAACACGTGATAGCATGAGGTGGAAACATCATCTTTGGGATTGCTTTTCTGCAAAGGTACAAGGACGGACTGCACCGTACTTGAGGGAGACTGGATGGGGGCCTTGTATCGCGAGATCTTGCCGCATCCAACCTCCTTCCCACAGTAAGAGCATTGAAGACTGGTTGTTGGCCTTGGGTCCTTCCGCATGACAACGACGAAACACACAACCAGGGCAACTAAGGAGTGTCCGTTAAAGAAGCCATCTCAAAGGTCCTGGATGCTAGCACAGGTCTCCAGAACCTGAACCCCAAATAGAAAATCTTTGGAGGGAGCTGAAAGTCCGTTATTGCCCACGACAGCCCGAGACCTGAAAGGCATTCGTGGAGAAGGTCTGTATGTGAGGAGTGGGCCAAAATCTCCTGCTGCAGTTGTGGTGTGCAAACCTGGTCAAAAACTACAGGAAACGTATGAATCTCTGTAATTGCAAACAAAAGGTTTCTGCTACCAAATATTAAAGTTTGCTCTTCTGATGCTATCAAATACTTATGTTCATGCAATAAAATTGCAAATATTAATTACTTATAAAATCATACCAAGGAGATTTTGCTTGGATTTTTGTTTAGATTCCGTCTCTCACAGTTGATGTGTACCTATTGGAAAACATCTACAGGACCTCACATGCTTTGTAAGTAGGAAAACCTTGCCAACATCGTGCAGTGTATCAAATACTTGTTTCTCCCCACTTAGTACAATACTGTTGACCAGGGCCCTATTTCACTATATAGCTGCACTACTTTTGACCAGGGGACCCTATTCACTATATTAGTAGCACTACGTTTTAAGACCAGAGCCCTATCCCTATATAGTTGCACTAACTTTAGACCAGACCCTATTCCCGTATATAGTGCACTACTGTGACCAGGACCCTATACAGTGCACCGATAGGACTGATCAAAAGCTTTGCCCTATGAACACGAGCAGCTCGTACCATCTGAAACTCAGCCCTTCATGTTGCTCTCTGGCTGTCCCAGTTCTTCCTCCGTTACCAAAATTCAAAAACGACTAAGAAAGACTGAGCACGTTTTCCACTCTCTACAGCTCGGCTCAAACAAGTGTTCTCCTCAGGAATGGACTCTCCGTCTGTCCAAAACTAAGTGAACAGTTTATGTCCGATGGATTGAAAACAAAACCCACACTGGATTTCAGCTGGTTGGCCATTGATTCAGAGACGTAGCTGCGTTACATACGAGTCTCCTCTCAATATCTGGAGTTCAATAAGGCATCGTGTCTCTGCTAACAAACAGGGATGAATCCTGGAGTCAATAAGAACGTGTCTGCTTACAAAACAGGATATATCCTGGAGATTCATAAGAGATCGAGTGCTGCTTACAAACAGAAGATAACTGGAGTCAAAATAAGGATATTGTCTGCTTACAACAGAAGGATTATCCTGGAGTTCAATAAGGATTGTGTCTGCTAACAAACAGGCCTCATCTATTGATATCCTGGAGTTCAATAAGGAGCCTGTCTGCAACAACAGAAAGGATATCCTGGAGTTCAATTAAGGATCGTGTCCTCTGCTAACAAACAGGATGATACTCCGGAGTTCCAAAAGGATGGTGTCTGCTACAAACAGGAAAGATGATATCTCTGGGAGTTCATAAGGATTCGTGTCTGCTAACAACAGATGATATCCTCTGGAGTTCAATAAGAACGTGTCTGGCTAAACAAACAGGGATATATCCTGGAGTTCAATAAGGACACGTGTCTGTAACAAACAGGAGGATATCCTGGAGTTCAAAAGGAACGATGTCTGCCTTACAAACAGGATGAATATCCCTGGAGTTCTAATAAGGAAATGTGTCTCTAACAACAACCAGGATGATATCCTGGAGTTCAATAAGGATCGTGTCTGCACAAACAGAAAGGATAACCTGGAGTATCAATAAGGGATATTGTCTGCTTACAAAACAGAAAGGAATCCTGGAGTTCAATAAGGATTTGTCTGCGAAACAAACAGGGAATGATATCCTGGAGTTTCAATAGAGCCATGTCTGCTAAACAGAACAGAAGAATATACTGGAGTTCAAAAGGATCGTGTCCTCTGCATAACAAACAGGATGATATCCTGAAGTTCAATTAAGGATCGTGTCTGCTAACAAACAGATGATATCCTGGAGTTCAATAAGGATCGTGTCGTGGCTAACAAACAGGAGATATCCTTGGAGTTCAATAAGGAACCGTGTCATCTAACAAACAGATGATATCCGGGAGTTACAATAAGGAACGTGTCTGCTAACAAACAGAGAGGACTATCCTGTGTCAATAAGGAACGTGTCTGCTACAAACAGGATGATATCCTGCAGTTCCAATAAGGAACGTGTCTGCCTACCAAACAGGATGATATCCTGGATCAATAAGGAACGTGTCTGTTAACAGGAGTATCCTGGAGTTCCAATAAGAACTGTCTTGCTAACAAACAGGATGTATATCCTGGAGTTCCAATAAGGAACCGGTCTGGTAACAAGGAAGGATATCTCTTGGAGTTCAATAAAAGGACGTGTCTGTTAACAGAGGTATCCTGGAGTTCCAATAAGGGAACGTGTTCTGTAACCAGGAAGATATCCTTGGAGTTCATAAGGACGTGTCTGTAACAGGAAGGATATCCTAGAGTTCAATAAGGAACGTGTTGTTAACAAACAGGATGAATCCTGGAGTTCAATAAGCATCGTGTCTGTTAACAAAACAGGATGATATCCTGGGTTCAATTAAAGAACAGTGTCTGCTTATAAACAGATGAATGTCCCAAACCTCAGCAGAGGTCCCAACCTCCAGCATGAAGTGCTTCTCAAACCGCCCCCACGATGACCCATACGGAGTTGGTCCCAATCCTCAGATAGAGGAGTCCGCCAACAGCCTCAGCAGTGGAAGGTCCCAATAGCAAAGTCCCAACCTCAGCTGATGCAAACATAGTGTACCTCCAAAGGTGAACCTCCACGCAAGTGGTCCAACGCTCAGCCAGCAAGTCCCAACCTCATGCTATTGAAGTGTCCCAACCTCTCAGCATGAAGTGTTCCACAACCTCAGCAGTGAAGTGTCCCAACCTCAGCAATGAAGTGTCCCAACCTCCAGCATGAAGTGTCCCAACCCTCAAGCAGGAAAGTGTCCCAAACCTCAGCAGGAAGTTGACCCAAACGCCTCAGCAGGAAAGTTGTTTCCCACCTGCGCTGCCGAATAGCTCTGGTGGTTTAAACTGGGTTGATGATTCAGGAGGCTGGTCACGTGTGTTTGGGAGGAAGAGGTCCTGGGTTTGATGATTCAGGAGGCTGGTCACGTGTGTTTGGGAGGAAGAGGTCCTGGGTTCGAGCCTCAGTATAAGACATATCAGGAAGAAGCAGTACTCGCTAAGCAATCCATTTGACACCCTTTACATAAGCCCCTCCACCACTTCCCAAGACTATAATTTCCCAACATGCCTTGGGACCAGCCTGTATTTGTGCACCCCACTGTCAGTCCCATTAAAACCCTATTGACATCTTAACAGTTGCTTCCCAAATGGCATTATGTTTTCCCCAATATAGTGCAATACTTTTGACCAGGGCTCTGTAGTAGTACGTAGTGCACWATTTGGGACGCGGCCCCCTCTGGTTTCATGTTGCTGAGCAGATATCTATCAGTCCCCTTGTTAAGACGRTGCCTCACCAAGGTACAGTCAAATCCTGTTGCATTACGACCAATTATTTCCGTTTGATCTCTGACAAAGTAATCCSCTGCTCCGACGAGGCTGTGAAATCCACTTTAATTACACCCATTTGCATGGAAATGGATATTGATTGCAGAGGAGATAGCACAGAGTCTAGCGTCGCTGTTGCTATGTGACCGGGGTTCAAACACTATTTAAAACACCTTTTATCTGTTTTATCTGTGTTATCTGTGCTTGATTGAGCTYGCCTGGTTCAATGGAACTAATAGAACGTCTTCAGAAGTGCATCTGGCCAGTCCAGGCAGACTAAAGCAAACGCTTTAAGGTATTTAAAAGATAACAAATTGTATTTGAACCCAGGTTTTGTGTGTCATACACTCACTTCTGTTTCAAGGACAATATTTCTGATTTACTGCAAGCCTGCCTAAAGCTCTCCGGGAGAGTCGGAAGTCACTCAGATGAAAAAAGGGTGATTTTTGAATATAATTATCGACAATAAACAAAACAAAACGTGCACGCAGAGCGCACGGACAGTAAACAGGTTGTAAAACAGGTGGGATAGAATAATAAACAGGTTCAAATAGCATGGATACCATCCACAGTAGTGTCATCCACAGTAGTGTCCAGTATGAATACCATCCACAGTAGTGTCATCCACAGTAGTGTCATCCACAGTAGTGTCATCCACAGTAGTGTCCAGTATACTCTGAATATCATCCACAGTAGTGTCCAGTATACTCTGAATATCATCCACAGTAGTGTCATCCACAGTAGTTAGTGAATAGATGGAGAATGATTCTCTCTCTGTCTGAACTGTTTCTGTTATGTGTGAATAGCATGGAGAATGATTTCTCTCTCTGTCTGAACTGTTGTCTGTTAGTGAATAGATGGAGAATGATTTCTCTCTCTGTCTGAACTGTTGTCTGTTATGAATAGATGGGGAATGATTCTCTCTCTGTCGAAACTGCAGGAGGTCCTGTCTGGGCCAACTCTTGGGTTGAAAGAAACATGATTTATTTCTACAGAGTTCCTTAGAGAGCGTTACACAGTGGGTATATATAGTCACTACTGTTAAAGACATCACTGACGTCTTATTGCATGGTTAACTGTTTATTAATATGGTATCAGTCTCCCCACCTGTTCACATTATAGCCCTATTGAAAATATGTTTCTGCTGTTGAAAAGAAACATGCCATTTATCAGGACTATCTCTGTAGACAAATACTCTCCCAGAATTATCAAGTTTTACGAGTGATTGGATACTACTGTGGTGTATAGATACTATATACTTGGATACTTACTGTGGGATGATATTCAGTATACTGGACACTACTGTGGATGATATTCAGAGTATACTGGACACTTACTGTGGATGACACTACTGTGGATGATATTCAGAGTATACTGGATACTACTGTGGATGATATTCAGGTATACTGGACTACTACTGTGGATGATATTCAGAGTATACTGGACACTACTGTGGATGACACTACTGTGGATGATATTCAGAGTATACTGATACTACTGGATGAATTCACGGTTACTGGGACACTACTGTGATGATATTCAGAGTATACTGGGACTACTTACTGTGGATGACACTACTGTGGATGATATTCAGAGATACTGGACACTACTGTGGATGATAATTCAGAGTTACTGACACTACTGTGCGCGGATAGACACTACTGTGGATGATATTCAGAGTATCATTACGGGGACACTACTGTGGATGATATTCAGAGTTATACTGACACTACTGTGGATGATATTCAGAGTTATACTGGACACTACTTGGTGACACTACTGTGGATGATATTCAGAGTATACTGGACACTACTGTGGATGATATTCAGAGGGTATACTGGACACTACTGTGGATACACTACTGTGGATGATATTCAGGTATACTGGACAACTACTGTGGATTATTCAGAGTATACTGGCTACTACTAGTGGATGATATTCAGAGTATACTGGACACACTACTGTGGATGATTATTCAGAGTATACTGGACACTACTGTGGATGATATTCAGAGTATACTGGACACTACTGTGGAGGACTTTAGAGTATACTGGCACTACTGTGATGACCTACTGTGGAGATATTCAGAGTTCGACACTACTGGGATGACTACTTACTGTGGGATGATATTCAGAGTGTATACTGACACTACTGTGGATGAACTACTGTGGATGATATTCGGAGATTACCTGGGACACTACTGTGGATGATATTCAGAGTTAACTGGACACTACTTTGGATGATATTATAGAGTATACTGGACACTACTGGGATGACCATACTGTGGATGAATATTCAGAGTATACTGACACTACTGTGGATTGTATCAGTACTGGACACTTACTGTGGATGGTATTCAGGCGAGTATCCTGGACACACCTTGCTGGATGAT
>NW_019950532.1:0-8010 GCF_002910315.2 Salvelinus sp. IW2-2015 | reverse complement strand
AAAACTATTGGAAATCATTCAATCACAAGCTCCTCTTCTGTCAAGACCTTCTGTCACGGACACTAACAGCCCTTCTGACAGGATTGAACCACGAATGTTGCCATTACTGTGCTGAGATATTATAAATGTCAGATATGCTTTATCAAACGAGCCCTCTTGGCTCCGCTACCTGCCTGCCTGCCGCCTGGCCTGCCTAGCCTCCGCTCTGGCCTGCTGCTGCCTGCCTGCTGCCTCCGCCGGCCTGCCCGCCCGCGACCGCCCGTTCCCCGCGCGGCGCACCGCCCCGCGCTGCCTGCCTGCCCTGCCGCCTGCCCGCGCTGCCTGACTGCCTGGCCCCACGAAGACCACATACAATGGAACACATGAAACAGTGTGGCAATAGTTGAGACAGGGAGGTATGTGGTCAGAGTTGTTCTCAGTGTCTATTCAAGATGCATCCAGTGATGCAACATTGACGTTCTTTAGTTTCAGTGTGAGAACGTGAGAGAAGTGAGCAACAGTGCACATGGGAGACAGACATCATTACAAGTTCAAAGAGAGTGCGAATAGAGAACAGGCAGGAAGCAGGACAGGAAGCAAGCTGGAAAGTCAAACAGCTGATGTAATTTTTAAAACTCATGCAGCCAGCTACTCAGGGTATCGGTCTCGTGCATTGTGTTAAAAAGCAGGTCTGAACATTTGTACCGGTCCGGTAGTTATGACCTAGACTGAAGGTTCGACATATTGTTAGTAAAGCAGTCTGAATAGAATTGGTACGCGGTGTTGGGTGTTAATGACCTAGAGACTGGAAGGTTGCATATTGGTTAAACGCAGTCCTGAAGTATTTGTAACCGGGTCCGGTGTTTGACGCTAGACTGGAAGGTTCATTATTGTTAAAAGCGAGTCTGAATATTTGTTACCGGTCCCGTGGATATGACCTAGACTGGAAGTTTCCATATTGTTAAAAGCAGTCTGAAATATTGTGTACCGGTCCGGTGGATATGACCTTAGACTGAAGGTTTCATATATTGTTAAAAAGCAGTCTGAATATTTGTACCGGTTCGTTAGTTATGACCCAGATGGAAGTTATGATTGTTAAAAGCAAGGTCTGAAATATTTGTACCCGGTTCGTAGTATGACCTAGACTAGAGAGGTTCATATTGTTAAAAGCAGTCTGAATATTTTACCGGTCCGTGTTTATGAACCGTAGACTGGAAGGTATATGATTGTTAAAAGCAGTCTGAATATTTGTAGCAGGTTCGTAGTTTGAACCTAGACTGGAAGTTCAGTATGTTAAAAAGCAGACTGAATATTGTTGTACCGGTCAGTGGTTATACGCTACTGAGACTCAGAAGGTTCATATTGTTACAAGCAGTCTGGATATTTGTTACCGTCGTAGTTATGACCTAGACTGGAAGGTTCATATTGTTTAAAGCAGTCCTGAAATTTTACCAGTCGTATTTATGACCTTAGACTGGAAGGTTTCATATTGTTTAAAAGCAGTTGAATATTTACGCGGTTCGCGTAGTTTGACCTATACTGGGAAGGTTTCATATGTTAAAGAGCAGTCTGATATTTGTACCGGCCGTGGTTATGAACCTAGACTGGAAGGTTCATATTGTTAAGAGCAGACTGAATATTTTGTACCGGGTTCGTAGTTATGACCTAGACTGGGAAGGTTCATATTGTTAAAAGCATCTTGAATTTGTACCCAGTTCGTAGTTGACCTAGACTAGAAAGGTTCATATTGTTAAAAGCAGTCTGAAGTAGTTTGGTACCAGTGTCGTAGTTAATGACCTAGACTAGGAAGGTTCACTATTGTAAATAGTGTAACAGTATGTGCAACAGCCATGTGGTTGTCAGAAGTGCAGAATTTCCTGGAATTCTCCCCATAATCACATATTTGTCACACTAACAAACACATGCAAACACATGCCAAGAGATGGAGAGAGAGAGAGAGAGAATGAGAGAGCGGAGAAGAGAGAGAGCAGAAAGAGAGAGAGCAGAGAGAGAGAAGAGCAGAGAGAGAGAGAGAAGAGAGAGAATAAGAGAGAGAGAGAATAAGAGAGAAGAGAGGAGAATAAGAAGAGGAGAGAGAATAAGAGAGAGAAGAGAATAAGAGAGAGAAGAGAGAGAGAGAGACTAAGAGAGAGAGAGAGAGAATAAGAGAGAGAGAGATAGAAGAGAGAATAGTAGAGAGAGAGAGAGATAGAATAGAGAGAGGAGAGAGAGAGAGAGATGAGAGAGGAGAGAAGAGAGAGAGAGAGAGAGAGAAGAGACGAGAGAAGGAAAGAGATAGAGAGAGAGAGATGAGAAGAAGAATGATGAGAGAGAGAGAAGAGAGAGAGAGAGAGAGAGAGAGAGAGAGAGAGAAAGGAGAGAGAAGAGAGAGACAGAGAGAGAGAGCGAGAGAGAGAGAGAGAGAGAGAGAGAGAGAGAGAAGAGAGAGAGAGAGAGAGAGAGACGAGAGAGAGAGGAAGAGAGAGAGAAGAGAAGAGACAGAGAGAAGACAGACAGACAGACAGACAGACAGAGTGAATCAGTCAGTGACCAACAGAACACTGTGATCAGAGCTCATTACACGACTGCGCTCTCTCCTATCGATCTAAACACACAGTGAAACACACACACACACCACACACACACACACACACACACACACACACACACACACACACACACACACACACACACACACACACACACACACACACACCACACACGCACCCACACACACACACACACACACACCACACACACACACACACACCACACACCAACAACACGCAACACACACACACACACACACTAGCAGCGTGCCAGAGATGGGAGAGGGGCTTTCCTGTTAGGGATGAGTCATGATTTTCATTCAGACCCACATCCACCCACCACACCTAATCCAAAGCAACAGTGTGTCTCTGTGGCAAATGGAACTTCATTAACTACATATGTAGTCAGGGCCATAGGGCTCTGGTCTAAAGTAGTGCACTACATAGGGAATAGGGCTTGGTCTAGGGTAGTGCACTACGTAGGGATAGGGCTCTGGTCTAAAGTAGTGTACTATATAGGGAATAGGCTCTGGTCTAAAGTAGTGCACTATGTAGGGAATAGGGCCTGGTCTAAAGTAGTGCACTATATAGGGAATAGGGCCCTGGTCTAAAGTAGTGCACTATGTAGGGAATAGGGCTCGTTCTAAGGTAGTGCACTATATAGGGAATAGAGCTCTAGTCTAAAGTAGTGCACTCTATGGGAATAGGGCTCTGGTCTAAAGTAGCGCACTATGAAGGGAATAGAGCTCTAGTCTAAAGTAGTGCACTATGTAGGGAATAGGGCTCTGGTCTAAAGTAGTGCACTATGAAGGGAATAGGACCCTGGTCTAAAGTAGTGCACTGAGAAGAGAATAGGGCTTAGTCTAAAGTAGTGCACTATGTAGGGAATAGGGCTCTGGTCTAAGGTAGTGTACTATATAGGGAATAGGGCCCTGGTCTAAAGTGTCACTATGTAGGGAATAGGGCTCTTGGTCTAAGGTAGTGCACTATATAGGGAATAGAGCTCTAGTCTAAAGTAGTGCACTATATAGGGAATAGGGCTCTGGTCTAAAGTAGCGCACTATGAAGGGAATAGAGCTCTAGTCTAAAGTAGTCACTATATAGGGAATAGGGCTCTGGTCTAAAGTAGTGCACTATGAAGGGAATAGGACCCTGGTCTAAAGTAGTGCACTATGAAGGGAATAGGGCCTGTTGTGGTAGATAGGTCTACTGGACAAGTGTAAAAAGGTCTATTCACTCTGAATGAGCCAAGTTCAGTCGTAGAAATGCAACAGGCAGTGAAATAGAGTCTGTTGTTGTCCCCCATCACAGACTGTCAACCTTTCACCCTGGAGCTCTCCCACAGCCCGGGACCATCTGGCTCTGAACATGAAATCATTCCAAAACAACTGTTCCACTATATCAGCAAAACCCTGTTCCTGTCTGAGTCAGCCTTCATATTAAAATATTTACTAACCGTCCAATCTCAATGCCTTATCTCTATGAACTCAAGGACTCCGGAAGGCAGTACGACCACTTAACAAATCATTCACTAAACTATAGAATATAATAGAGCAGAATAGAACATTAAAACAGTATTTATATATTATGTTAATGGTCATCAGTTGTGTTGCTGCCCACAACAACTGTGTTCTAGTAAACACGGCAACAGGACAGAAAATGCCTTTTCGTGCAACAACGCAAAGCGACGCTCCTTCCGGTTCAGTCTTCCAATGGAAAAATCCTATGCGTTATGACGTCATAATCAATCAGCTGATCTATACGGCGAATGTGATCTGCCCACTTTTTTTTAACTTCTGTTATCAATAGATATGATAAGATACGAAAAAAAATAGGTGAAAATTAAATAGATAAGATTAATATTTAATATCGAACCGAACTTGTTGTGAATAGATGAGATTAAATGAGATTTAAAAAAATATATATATGTGAAATGAGATGACTTTCCAGCAGACACAACTGATCAACAATGGCACCAAACTCAGTTAAAGAAGCACTATAAAACGAGCTCTGTTCCACGGCGTTAGTGTGCGTCCGCGCATAACGCCCTGGACCAGAGCTAGACCCCCTGACTCGGCTCCTGTACCTGTTCTGCCATCCCTGTAGCAGGTTGGTGTATTTATTGAGGACCCCCTCCAGGCGCCGCTTGTGGGTTTGATGCGGAGTAGAGCCGCTGTCTCCGGACACCCCACCACGGCTGCCTGCGGTGCCTGCCTCTGAGCCCAGGCTGTGCAGACACGGACCGACACCTCCTCGGTCCGACCTCCGTGCGGCGGGATGGTAGGATGCGGGGTTGATCGTGTTGGAGCCTGGGTGCTTGTCCATAGTTGAGATGTAGACTAAAGATGCGTATCTTGTTTTAGAAGGTGGAAAACCGAACGATAAGAAGATCGAATGCAGTGGAGATTCCAGAACAGGGTGATAACCACATTCTCCGTTAGTGCCGCTTCTTGGAGAATATGGACCCTGTACTGACTGACTTATGCTGAGAGAAGAAGAGGAGAGGAGAGAAGAAGAGGAGAGAAGAGGGGTATTCCGTGTCTTGCTGCGGTGTTGGTGTGTGGCTCTGACGTTTCTGCGTTTTTTTTCTACTGGAAATCCCGGGATGGTCACTCCCTTTGACTGCCAGCCAACCACGACACCGATGTACCTCTAGAATACAGGGGTATATGCATCATCGCCGAAAACCCACGGATTCACCACAACTTATTCACCACACACACAAGGATCTCAACGTACATGCATGATGTGTGGGATTGGCAATATTTCATTTCGAATAGGTTAAAAAATAGGACTATGTCATTTAGCCTATTTGATATGAAAATGTAAGGCTATTCAATGAATATTCTTCGTGAATTTCTTCCAGAAAAGAGACATTAGTAAACATTGCAAACAATTGTCTTGCAATTTATCAGCGGACAGACATCTGCAATAGGCCAATCAACTTCTATCTGCTAATTGTAACAAACATTAAAAACTCGAAATCCCAGAATCCTCCAGTGCGGCATCTCCTTGGTGATGTCATTTACAGTAGTCCAGTCTGTAGTAGCCTAGCGGCGCTCTCTTGTCTCCTCTCCATAAATCCACTCCCCATATCATCTGTCACTAGTTACCTATATCTTCGAAATCAATACATTTTTAACGGTTTCTTCTCCAGAAGCGTATAGTTAACATCTCTAATGGCATCGCCTCTGAAAGTGTGCATTGTCGGCTCTGGAAACTGGTGAGTTGAGTCACCGTCAATGATCACTGTTGCTYCTATCGATGACAGGCAACATGCCGTGCAATCTATAGAGATGGTCAGATAGATGTTACTGGGCTAGCTGGTTAGCTGGAGCAGCATTAGCTGCCCGTGTCTGTCTCTTACAATGTAGGTATATCTCTCTCTGGCGCAGAGGCGAGCGCGGCTCCATTGTATAACATCGACGTTACATTGTTGTCAAGGAGAACATGAGCACAGAGCAACGTGGGTTTTTGAATCCACTTATGTTGAGGCGACTACAATGCATTTCTGTAGGATAATGTTTAAAGGATAATGTTTATGACATGAGCGAATTCTTGACAAAGGACAAGACAGAATATTATAGGTTATCCATTCAAAAAATAATGGTGAACAGTTGAGATAATACATTTGATTGTTTTTGCTATTGTCTCTTGCCAGTGGAGGATGGTAAATGGTATATTGTAGAGAAGTGTAATGTACATCATTGATTCTTCTTCCCTACAGGGGTTCAGCYATTGCCAGGATAATCGGCAGTAATGCTCAGACCCTGCAGCGTTTCGCCACCACAGTCAAGATGTGGGTGTTTGAGGAGAAGGTGAACGGCAGGAATCTCACAGACATCATCAACACAGACCATGAGAATGTCAAGTACCTGCCTGGATACAAACTGCCTGACAACGTGGTAAGAGGACTCTCTGAACAGAAATGAGTTTAAATAAAGACTGAAAGCTTGTAGTTTACACCATCACCAACCCCTTCCTCTCTCACCCCCCTCTCTCTCTCTCACCCCCCCCCTCTCTCTCTCACCCCCCCTCTCTCTCTCTCACCCCCCCCCTCTCTCTTCACCCCCCCCTCTCTCTCCTCACCCCCTCTCTCTCTCACCCCCCCCCCTCTCTCTCACCCCCCCTCTCTCTCTCACCCCCCTGCTCTCTCTCACCCCCCCCTCTCTCTCTCTCACCCACCCTCCCTCTCTCTTCACCGCCACGCTCTCTCTCTCCTTCTCTCCTCTCTCTCTCTCCTTCCCCTCTCTCTTCACTCTCCTTTCCCTCCTCTCTCTCTCTCTCCACCCCCCCTCTCTCTCTCCCTCTCTCACCCCCCCTCTCACCCCCTTCCCTCTCTCTCTCACCCTCTCTCTCTCCACCCCCCCTCTCTCTTCTCACCCTTCTCTCTCCACCTCCCTCTATCACCCTCCTTCCCTCTCTCCAGTGGCTGTACCCCAGCTCCAGGATGCTGCTGAGGGGGGCTGACCTCCTAGTGTTCGGTTCCTCACCAGTTCATCAGGAAGCTGGTTGATGGATGGTGGGATGTGTCTCCTCCAGGCAGGGGAATCACACTCATTAAGGTAAGAGAGTCACGCCGCCCAACGTCCTTTCTTATGTTACTCTGGCAAGCTAGAACACATAAAGGGGCCACCAAGGCATATGGAGCCCTGTCCATCTCATCTCATAAGGGCTATAGTTTGAGCCCTGCTACCTCACTCCTCAATAGGCGCTATATGCGGAGCATGTCCTACTCTACCTACTCATTGAGGAACTATATGGAGCCTGTCTCCTCCTCCTCATTCTAAGACTAATGCACGATGGAGCCTCCTGATCTCCTCCTCCTCGTCATAAGCTAATAAGGGAGCCCGTCCTCCTCCTCATAAGGGCTATACTGGAGCCCTGTCCTCCTCCTCCTCATTAGGCTGTATTGGAGCCCCTGTCCTCCTCCGGTCTACTCCAAAGGACGTTTCACATGTGCGCCGACCCATGAGTCACACAAACTTGCCTCATAAAGGCTATATTGAGCCCTGTCCTCCTCCTCATTGAAGGCGTGTATGGAGCCCTGCTCCTCCTCCTCAAAGGCTATATGGAGCCCTGTCCTCCTATCCTCGATAGGCTATATGCGAGCCCTGTCCTCCTCCTCTAAAGGCTACTACTGGAGCCCTGTCCTCCTCCTTCATTAAGGCCTATATGGAGTCCCTTGTCCTTCCTCCTCATAAGGCTATATTGGAGCCCTGTTCCTCCCTCCTCCTCATAAGGCTATATGGAGCCCTGTCCTCCTCCTCCTCATCAAGGCTTATGGAAGAGCCGCTTCCTCTCCTACCCTCATAAGGCGTATATGGAGCCCTGTCGCTCCTTCCTCCTTCATGAAGGCTACTAAGTGGGAAGCCCCTGCCTCCTTCAATTTCCATCTCTCATGAAGGGCTATATGAGCCACCTGTCATTGACTCCTCCTCAATAAGGCTATAAATGGTGTATGACCCCTGCCTCCATGCTC
>NW_019950531.1:0-8010 GCF_002910315.2 Salvelinus sp. IW2-2015 | reverse complement strand
TATATTTGGTGGTCTGGGCCTGGGTCGACGAGAGAAATAAAGCTTTCAGGAAACTCACCCTGGACTACCCTGCACAACAAACATCACAAGTAGACCTAACTCACTCATACACACTGACACTTCCACACCTCTGCCTGTGTGCTGTTTCCAGGGAGAGGGCCTGTTAGATCCTCCCCTGTTAGAACACACACTTCCTGTTTCCTGAATTCCAGCATTTGTTATGGCAACAGCAGGAGGTGAGAGGTCTGTTGATGTCTCAAACATGTAATACTCACCAGTCAGCTAGTATGTTGGAGGAGAGAGCGAGTGGAGTGGAGAGAGTTTACTGACATCATTCCAAAACCAAAATGCACTATTCCATACAGCTGTGTTTCAAAGGTTTTCTTGGCACTCGTGACAGACTTATAGCCATTCAAATGTTATTGAGACCCAATAAGCAAAAACTGTTCGTCGACGCAATCTAGCATTCAGCCACAAAGAATCAGGTGCAAGAGAAACCCATATTGATCTTCCTGATCCACCTTTGGGAAACACAGCCTTACCAATCTTAACACCATCATTCACTGTGAAAAAAGAACAGCCAATATCTCCATAGACCTATCCCTACATCTGTAATAACACACAGTTCCCTTTAGTCCAGTGGAGTGGTGGTCCCAGCACTAGATTTTCCCAGCACTTACAAAAGCAGACTTAAAGTTGGGCTGGAAGTGAAGTGATCATTAGCTCACCATTTAGAGGGTTCTTGATAGTGAAGTGATCATTAGCTCACCATTTAGAGGGTTCTGATAGTGAAGTTGATCATTAGCTCACCATTTAGAGGGTTCTGATAGTGAAGTGATTCATTAGCTCACCATTTAGAGGGTTCTTGATAGTGAAGTGTCATTAGCTCACCATTTTAGAGGTTCTGATAGTGAAGTGATCATTAGCTCACCATTTAGAGGGTTCTGATAGTGAAGTGATCATTAGCTCACCATTTAGAGGGTTCTGATAGTGAAGTGATCATTAGCGTCACCATTTAGAGGTTCTGATACTGCTGAGCCAGTAGGATGGCTACAGAAACTTAGGTCCTCCCCACTCACACGTGTGCACGTACAGGCACACACAGTACAGGGCACACACACACATCTTACCCCAAGAGGGCACTCTCCTCTTACTGGAGTCTGGCCAACAACCCCCCCCCACACACACACAAACACATATAACCTAATAATGCTGTAACCCACTGAAATAATTACCTACTCTACCCTATAGTGCACCATTACTGTACCAAGCCCCTGGCTTTATGTAAATGTACCGCTGTATACAGTGATAACAAATAGAAACTGTTGTCTATGATCTATCCCACTGAAAGTAGCAGAATTGTATAAAAGGATAGTTCAGCGATTTGACGTATTACATATTTGCTCCCTTACCTTGAAAAGCAGTCTAATGGACAAGGAGTGACTGAAATCTACACTTTGGTTTTTGTTAAATTGCTGAACTATCCCTTAATTGGTGAAGTATTATAATCAACCACGAGAGAACTAGGGATGGATATATCTTAACTCTGTAAAGGCCACATAAACAAGCCCTGATATCATCTAGACCAGACAATATGGCAGGTCAAACCAGAATATCCACACAGACCATGCAGTAAAGTATCTCGTACTGAGAAGACATTGGTCGGTTGTTGGCCTGGGAGGTAGGAGGCTATGAGCTGAGCAAAAATCTATAATGAATTTAGCATTGATTTGAGCTAGAATAGCTGCATTGAGCTAGCAGGCATTATTCTAAGAATAGGCATCTTGACTGCCATTGCTAACAGTCAGACCCTGGGAAGAAGAGAGACTTAGAACACTGAATAAGAAATGAAACATATGTAGAAAGTATGATCAGACGAAATCGACTCATCAGAGTCCACCAACCACCCCATACCATCCACTTCTCAGGTTCATTCAATTTAGCTTCATGTCAGCTTACCATCTTAATAAGCTCAGTAATGGTTACATATAGACTTGGGTTAGATAGATATATTTTCCTCTTTATTTATCTTATCCACATACTGAGCCCCACGACTTTGTTACAGAGACTCTCCGTCAAGCTTCTAAACAGGAAACCCCTGCTCTCTGTCTATCAGTTGGGTATCTATCCATCCAGTCACTGGAACATGTAGCAGTGTCTGTGAGAGATCTTTCTGGGTAAGTTTCAATGCTCAGGCAACATGGTTATGGATAACTGTGGGGTTGTGGTTTGGTCGGTACAGCAGTCATGCACAGCAAGACTAATCAAGCCTATCATCTCTTGTGGTTCAAAACTCTTTACACTGTTGTCTTACTATTCAACCCTTACCTGTGGTCTACATATTCAACATTGACACGGTCCATATTCAAACTTCTGTCACTGTTGTCTACATATTCAACAACTTTACACTGTGGTCTACATATTCAACAACTCTTTACACTGTGGTCTACATATCAACAACTTTACACTGTGGTCTTACATATCAACAACTCTTTACACTGTGTGTCTACATATTCAACAACTCTTTACACTGTGGTCTACATTATTCAACAACTCTTTACACTGTGGTCTACAATTCAACAACTTTACACTGTGGTCTACATATTCACAACTCTTTACACTGTGGTTCTACATATTCAACAACTTTACCCTGTGTCTAAATATTTCAAACAACTCTTTACACTGTGTCTACATATTCAACAACTCTTTACACTGTGTCTTACATATTCAACAACTTTTACACTGTGGTCTACATAGTCAACAAACTCTTTACACTGTGGTTCTACATATTCAACAACTTACAACTGTGGTCTACATATTCAACAACTCTGTTACACTGTCGGTCTACATATTCAACAACTCTCTTACACTGTGGTCTACATATTCAAACAACTCTTTACACTGTGGTCTACATATTTCAACAACTCTTTACACTGGGTCTACATATTCAACAAACTCTTTACACTGTGGTCTTACATATTCAACAACTCTACACTGTGGTCTAAATATTTCAACAATCTTTACACTGTGGTCTACATATTCAACAAGTCTTACACTTGGTCTACATATTCAACAAACTTTACACTGTGGTCTACATATTCAACAAGGTCTTTACACTGTGGTCTACATATTCAAACAACTTTACACTTGTGGTCTCATTCAACAAGTCTTTACACTGTGGTCTACATATTCAACAACTTACACTGTGGTCTACATATTCAACAAGTCTTTACACTGTGGTCTACATATTCACAGTCTACACTGTGGTCTACATAGTTCAACAACTCTTTACACTTGGTCTCATATTCAACAACTCTTCTACACTGTGGTCTACATATTCAACAATCTTACACTGTGGTCACAATTCACAAGTCTTACACTGTTGGTCTACATATTCAACACAGTCTTTACCACTTGGGTCTAACTAGTTCAACAGGTTACATTTTACACTGTGGTCTACATATTCAACAAGTCTTACACTGTGGTCTACAATATTCAAACAACTCTTTTTACACTGGGTCTTACATATTCAACAACTCTTTACACTGTGTCTACATATTCAAACAACTCTTTACAAACTGTGTCTACATATTCAACAACTCTTTACCACTTGGTCTACATATTCAACAACTCTTTACACTGTGCCACATATTCAACAACTTTACACTGTGGTCTACATAATTCAACAACTCTTTACACTGTGGTCTACATATTCAACAAACTCTTTACACTGTGGTCTACATATTCAACCAACTCTTTACACTGTGTGTACATATTCAACAACTCTTACCACTGTGGTTCTACATATCAAACAACTTTACACTGTGGTCTACATATTCAACAAGTCTTTACACTGTGTCATACATATCAAACAACTTACACTTGTGGTGCTACCATATTTCACACAACTATTACACATGTGTCTACATATTCAACAAGTCTTTACACTGTGGTCTACATATTCAAACAAAGTATTTACACTGTGGTCTACAATATTCAACAACTCTTTACCACGTTGAGTCTACATATTCAACAATCTTTACACTTGTGGTCTACATATTCAACAATATTTACACTGTGGTCTACATTCAAAATCTTTACACTGTTGGTTCTACATATTCAACAAACTCTTACACTGTGCGTCTACATTATTCAACAAGTCATTTACACTGTAGGTCTACATATTCAAACAATCTTTACACTGTGTCTACATTATTCAACAAGTCTTTACACTGTGTCTACATATTACAACACAGGTCTTTACCACTGGGTCTACATATTCAACAAGTCTACACTGTGGTCTACATATTCAACCAACTCTTTACACTGTGGTCTACATATTCAACAACTTTACAACTGTGGTCTACATATTCAACAACTTTACACTGTGGTCTACATATTTGGTGATGCAGTACTGTCTTCTCAGAGCGCTATTATCTTCAGAGCTTACATAGCAACAGTGTTACTATTGCAGTATTACTACACATACTTTAAGCTTCGGTAACAAGAAATGAAGATATGGAGGAAAGAATTGCAAAACAGACTGACCACACTTAGCCAGTAACATTACTGCTGCAGCTTTGACAAGGTAGGAAAATAACTGACTGATGCTCTTATCACTTGCTAACCTGTAACACAAATAGCTCACCACATACACAGATAAATATAAAACAGACATGCACTGGTGTACACACACACACACAAACATAGGCCTACTCACACACATACACAAGTACACCCCCCCCCTCCACAAACAAACACACACACACACACCACACACACACAACACACGTGTAGGCCAATCAACACGCATACCACCACAAATATATATTAAATATAAACACCATACACGAGTGTGCTCAAATACACACACAAACACCACACTTGTAGGCTACTCACACGCACACACCAAAACCACTACACCCCCCTTCATGCAAGCACACACACACACACACACACACAACACACCCAACACTCACACACACACACACACACACACACACACCACATCACACACCACACACCACACACACAACACTTCAGCAGACACTATTTTGTTGTTGTAGGGCTGCCGGCTGCGTTGTCTAGAGAAATAAAGTGCAACGTTAGCTATGACTTGCCCCTAATCAGTAAGACAGGTTAGTCTTCATTACCTGTCGTAGTATTGGCTCAGCGATGGAGAAGTAGAGAGAGACACTCGCCAATCTCTGTTTGTTCTCTTTTCACTGCAACGTTACTCTTGCTAAGTTGAAATGAAGTGCAGTGGAGTTGCAGGCTTACAGCACCACTATAGTACCACAATAGTTCACTTATTAAGTCTTTCAGTCACTCCTGGAATTGCATTGTTTTTTTAATCAATAGAGTCTTATAAACTGTGAGAGAGTGTGATCTGGCAYAACTCTGACACAGGCCCTGCACTACAGTTGGGCTCAGTTGGGCTTTCCGTACCATATGATATCTTAAATACCACCATGTTGCAGGTAGAAATGCAAAGTATAGAACTGACACCAWTCTCTATTCTTTACAACAGAGAAGCGTTTCTGTAGCCTGGTTGAACCAGACTGAACACTGCACTCACCATTGTTTCTGGTGAGCGCACAGTTCAGTCTGGTTTAACCAGGCTAACATTTCTGATCTACACACTACACTTCTATTGGAACTCTCTGTAATGAATAAGCCCTATTATGTCTGCCTATCTGACCTTTGACCTCCTTATGTGTTTTCCTCCACAGAGCTGAGAAGACTGAGGTGCTGAGTGATGACCTTCTACAGGTGAATATTATTATTCTGTCTCCTGCTTCCACTTTATACTCAGTCACAGCAGCCTTAGACACTGTCAAGTCAAATGCAACCATTAACATACAATATGACTTGTGTTGACTGGTTGGAACATGTGATGACTTGTGTTGACTGGAAGGAACATGTGATGACTTGTGTTGACTGGATGGAACATGTGATGACTTGTGTTGACTGGATGGAACATGTGATGACTTATGTTGACTGGGTGGAACGTGATGACTTGTGTTGACTGGAAGGATCATGTGATGACTTGTGTTGACTGGGTGGAACATGTGATGACTTGTGTTGACTGGGTGGAACATGTGATGACTTGTGTTGACTGGGTGGGTTGGAACATGTGATGACTTGTGTTGCTGGAGGAAATGGGAGAGTGACTGGATGGAACTGTGAATGACTTGTGTTGACTGGGTGGACATGGTGATGTTGTGTTGACTGGTGGGAAAATGTGATGACTTGTGTTGACTGGGATGGAAGCATGTGATGACTTGTGTTGACTGGGTGGAACTGTGATGACTTGTGTTGACTGGGTGGAACATGTGATGACTTGTGTTGACTGGATGGAACATGTGAGACTTGTGTTTGACTGGGTGGAACATGTGATGATTGTGTTGACTGGGTGGAAACATGTGATGACTTGTGTTGATGGTGGAACATGTGATACTTTGTGGTTGACTGGTGGAAATGTGATGACTTGTGTTGACTGGATGGAAATGTGATGATTGTGTTGACTGGGTGAACATGTGATGACTTGTGTTGACTGGTGGAACATGTGATGACTTGTGTTGACTGGTGGAACATGTGATGACTTGTGTTGACTGGGTGGAACATGTGATGACTTGTGTTGACTGGGTGGAACTGTGATGACTTGTGTTTGACTGGGTGGAACATGTGATGACTTGTGTTGACTGGGTGGGACCATGTGATGACTTTGTGTTGACTGGATGGAACATGTGATGACTTGTGTTGACTGGGTGGAACATGTGATGACTTGTGTTGACTGGATGGAACATGTGATGACTTGTGTTGACTGGGTGGAACATGTGATGACTTGTGTTGACTGGTGGAACATGTGATGACTTGTGTTGACTGGGTGGGACATGTGATGACTTGTGTTGACTGGATGGAACATGTGATGACTTGTTGTTGACTGGGTGGAACATGTGATGATTTGTGTTGACTGGATGGAACATGTGATGACTTGTGTTGACTGGGTGGAACATGTGATGACTTGTGTTTGACTGGGTGGACATGTGATGACTTGTGTTGACTGGGTGGAACATGTGATGACTTGTGTTGACTGGGTGGAACATGTGATGACTTGTGTTGACTGGGGGAACATGTGATGACTTGTGTTGACTGGATGGAACATGTGATGACTTGTGTTGCTGGGTGGAACATGTGATGACTTGTGTTTGACTGGATGGAACATGTGATGACTTGTGTTGACTGGGTGGGACATGTGATGACTTGTGTTGACGATGGAAATGTGTGACTTGTTTGACTGGGTGGAACAGTGATGACTGTGTTGACTGGTGAATGTGATGACTTGTGTTGACTGGTGGAACATGTGATGACTTGATGGTGGACATGGAATACATGGGGAAAAGGTCTGATGCTGCACAAAAGGAGTAATTTAATTTAGTGAACTGTGATTGTTTCTGAATAAAATAATACATTGCCTTGTAAACTTTGCAAAGACAAGTTGGCTAAAGCAGAACCGTTTGTTTCAAGCCGTGTTATCACGTTCACGGTCTACCTCCATCATCATAACCCCTCTCTAGCAGAGAGAGATACAACATGAGTCCATTTAGTGATGAGGGATTTAGTCGAAAGTACACCCAACAAAACACATCCTGTTCTTTTTTGGTAAGAAATCTGACTCTGGTCTGAAGCAAGGCTGTTGGCAAGGGTTTGTTGTTTGGGTCCTGGTTTTCAGTGGTGCGCTGCAGGTGCGATGTGTGAAAAGCCGGTTACTATGTTTTTCCACAATCAGAACAGACCTTGGGCAGCTTGTTTTACCTCCCAGAACACATACTGGTGTCATGATGTGCCAGGGAGAACAACATGGCAGCTGATGAAATGACTGAGTGTATGTTAATTGAGAGGAGGAGAGAGAGAGTATGTTAACTGAGAGGAGGAAGAGAGAAGTATTGTTAACTGAGAGGAGGAGAGAAGAGAGAGGTATGTTTAACTGAGAGGAGGAGAGAGAGT
>NW_019950530.1:0-8010 GCF_002910315.2 Salvelinus sp. IW2-2015 | reverse complement strand
CATCTTCTGACAACTCAGCAGCCAGCAGAGGTAGGCGGGCCCCAAATGAGACCCTACTCCCTATATAATGCACTACTTCTCTATGGCCCCTGGTTAAAAGCAGTGCATGATATAGGGAATAGGATGTCATTTGGGATGTGCCCCATTTGTCTTCCTCCTGAGCTGCATCTGGGGAAGTTGACCTCAATTAATACAGACTTCCATTTTAGAAAATGTCAGTGTCCAGATTTAAAGGTTTCAACGTGGGTTTATACAGTAGAAGCTTTAATGGAACGCTGACAGAGGGCCAGTTAAGAGAGAGGTATATAGAAGCTTTAATGGAACGCTGACAGAGGGCCATTTCCCTCAGTAAGCCTGCCCTGCCTGGGGATAGCAGCACATAAATATCACTCTGTTATTCCCCGACAGAAAGACTCAATGACGCCGGCACTGATCTATGACTGAATAACCAGAGCAGAGAAAAGAGGACCTGGCTGCTCTATGAAGACTACAGCACCTCTCCAAGTGGTGTAGTCACATCTACCTCCAACCACAAGTACATCAAGTAGAGAGAGAACACAAAGGGCTTCCCAATAGGGGGATTCATTGTGGGACAGTGGCCAGGCTCTCTGGGTGGAACCAGGTTGTACAATTCTGGTAACGTTTTCCAAGTTCCCAGGTTTTCCAGAAATCCAAGTCGAGAAGATTCCCGGAATCAACACGGAATAAACAGGACATTTAGAGTCCTTCCCCCAGGATGTCTGGGAAACCTGGGGATTTGGGGAAAGTACCCACATTTCTCAAACTGAAACCTGGCTTGGAGGCCAAGGAGGATATTGTTGTGATACAAGGATTAACACCAGGATGCTTCCAAAATCCTCTCTGAAATGGTGTCTTGCAAAGACAGATTAAGGAATTCTCCAAGCTGTGTTTTTCTTCTCTTTTGTCTTCTCTCTCTCTCCCCATCATTCCTCAGTGATGAAACTGTATGTTCGGCTGGTAAAACTTACATTTTATGGTTGCAAGTATTAATTAGTGATATTCTGGTATCATTAGTGCATTTATGTGCTCTGAAAGTAATGTCAAGGTGGCATGTATCTATGAAACATTATATCTTGCTACATTGTGATAAAAGAGCCTGTATATTCTGGGCCTATGGCTGTCCAAAGCTGAGGTGTGCGTGAAGTCCACGTCCATTAACAAAATACTTTATTAGCGCCATTAAAGGGAGAGGCAAATTTAGCCTAACTTGCATTTGGCAGCCTAACCCATATCCTAGTCTACTGCATCTTAGAGAGCTGGGGCCCTATGTGGCAACCCTCTCAGATTAGGAGTGCTGATCTAGGATCAGGTCCAACCTGGCCATCTAATGTGTTCATTGTGACCTAAAAGACAAACAATGATCTATAATCAGCTTTGGTGTCCTAGGGGAAAGCCAGGGGTTCACAGATGAGGAGATAAACTGCAATACGTATGGAAATTGTTGTTATTATGATATGCCTGAAATGTCACGACTCAATGTGGTAAACCAAGCAGAGAATATCACAGCTCCATCATACAACCCATGTAATGCTGCCTGAATGTGATGTTAGCTCAGTGCAACTGATCCGATGGCTCTCTTATGACTGCAGAACGGTCCGGTTCAAATGTTCCCTCTGATTTCCAAATGAGACATATGAAAACACCAAGTCCACAGGGCACAGCAGAGCTCATAGTCCCTCATGGCTCCGTTCCAAATGGAACCCTATTCACTATAGGGCTCGGGTCGCCACAGGGCACAGCAGAGCGCATAGTCCCCTCATGGCTCCGTTCCAAATGGAACCCTATTCACTATATAGTGCACTACCCATAGGGCTCGGGTCAAAAGTAGTGCACTACAATATATAGGGGAAATTGTGCCTTTTGGGACAAGGAGCCTTGGCTCTGCTCCAATATCACCACTAACTACTTAGAAGGAACTGAAGCGATGTACTGGACAAGTGTTCTAAGTGGGAGCCTCAGAATGGTTGGAAATTGGAACATTTAGCTGCATATCTCTCTTGTATCTCCCTGTCTGTTGCAGAGCCGTTAAACCACTCCTCCCTCTTCTCCCTCCTCTCTCCATATTCACTGTAATATATTCAATAACTAATTATGGTAATTCATGACATCTCCAATTAGCTATGGGCTTTATCGGCCGCGGTGCCGTAAAGATCTGGATTTATGTTTGGCTTGAATGTCACCCAGAGGACAGGCAGTGGACTGCTGCTACATCACTCAGTTGAACAGAACAAAACACAGACACTACTGGTGAGAGAGAGGAGGGGTGGAGAGAAACAGAGAAACAGAGAGAAGAAATAAAGAGATAAGAATGAAATAGTGAGTGGGGAGAACAGAGGGAGCGAAGAGGTGGGCAGGGGGAGAAGTGTGAGAGAGAAGAGAGAGAGAGAGAGAAGAGAGAGAGAAGAGAGAGAGAGGAGAGAGAGAGAGAGAGAGGAGAAAGAAGATGAAAGAGAGGGAAGAAGAGAGAGAGAGAGAGGGAGAGATAGAGGTAAGAAGAGAGAGAGAGAGAGAGAGGGAGGTAAGGAGAGAGATAGAGGGTAAGAAGAGAGAGAGGAGAGAAAGCCACTGTAGACTATTGAGATGCAGACAGAATAATATGCCTTCCTCAACACAGACTCAGGCCCWGAGGTCAGAGCCCAGATCCTGCTGCCAAACAGCCCCTCAGAGGGCCATTACCCCCACTGCTGACGGTGGGTCGTCCTCRCCATTTCARTCAGGCACACAGCAGGACTGCCCATCTGCCACACAGGGCTCCTCTGCAGGGYCCCAGTCTCTCAGGTATTATAAAACCAACACAGAACTTCCATGGCCGCTTTGTCTCTCTTCCTCCCATGTTGTTTGTCTCCTAACTTTATACAGTACAGGTTCACTCAGATCTCTCATCTTTTTAATCAAGCCTTCTCACTTCAACAAGCACAAACCTTTCTACGTCCCAAATGGCACCCTATYCCCCATATAGTGCACTGTTTTTGACCAGAGCCCTATGGGTAGTGCACATGTAGAGTAGGGGAATAGGGTGTTATTTGAGACTGAGATGTTTAATTAAGTCTATTCACTTCAACAGACATTTCCCCGTATCAGCAGCAGCGTAGTGGGCCTGTTTCTGAATGATATGCTCCAGTAACCTAAAGCAGGCCAACTCGACTCCTCGGGAAATTAATTATCACACATCTTGAGAAAATACAGACGATTTACCAGTGTGTGAAAAGGCTAAGAGTGGGTTTACACAGGCAGTCCAATTCAGATTGTTTTGCCCAATTATTGGCGAAATATCTGATCCGAATGGTAAAAAATACCAATTATTGTCAAAAGATCAGAATTTGTCTGCCCGTATAAACRCAGCCTAAATGAATCAAGGGAATCCTAGGACTGGTTTCTCAGAGTAGCTCTAATCAAAGACTGAAACGCTATTTCATGGAACATGTTTTTTAGTCCAGGGTGGTTCTTCCTTTTAGTCTGGGAAACCAGACGGTTYCTCTCTAAATCAATGAAATGAATGTAATGAGGTAGAATACTGTTGATCTTACAGGCAAGCTCACTGTTATAACATATAGTTATATATATATAAATAACAATACCACCCACATCAAATGCATGCTAGAGTGTAGTCCATAGAGATGATATTCCAGTGGGTTCTATTCCATGGTGTCTGTGAAGGAACACAGGTTCTGACATCATCAGTGGGGAAGCTGTACCAGTTGAGCTGTTAGAATTACTGCAGACAGGGACTCTGATGCCACCTGGCGTTGGTTTTTCATACTGCACAGCAGAATACACTGGGTAGAAGTGCCCCCCCAAACACTGACCTTGGATCACCCAATCCTCAGCAGTCATAAGGGAGTAAATGGAAAACAGACCTGAGATAAGTGTCTAGTAGAGGCAATGTGATCCAACTCTGCATGGAATGGCAAACAAAACAACCAGGAGCAGTACAAGTATTTATGAAATATAACATGTATTTCTCAGCAAAGACCCATAAGCGATTCATTCTAGACAGTTCACAATACAAAGACTCCATAAGCGATTCATTCTAGACAGTTCACAATACAAAGACTCCATAAGCGATTCATTTAGACAGTTCACAATACAAAGACTCCATAAGCGATTCATTCTAGACAGTTCACAATACAAAGACTCCATAAGCGATTCATTCTAGACAGTTCACAATACAAAGACTCCATAAGCGATTCATTCTAGACAGTTCACAATATTAAAGACTCTGTATCAAAAGGGGAAATGCGGCGATAATAAATTAAACAGAAGCAGTTTACTGAACTCAAATGCCGAGACAACTCCTTAAAGCACTTAGCGAGATCAAGATGGACACGACATGCATCTGATATTTTTCATTTTGCGACAGACAGTTGGCTTTGCGCTTAGTTCAGCGTCCCCTCCAGATGTGGTCTGTTTCCATGCACTCACATGGAAGACGATTGGATTTAGATGCCCTGAAACAGAACACAAAAACACTACACATTAGTGTTGCTGGAACACCCAACAGTTATTTCACCCATGACTGAGTTGCATGATCAAATACCTCCTCAGACAGGCCTTTAAATGGCGTACAACTCCATGAGGTACTCTTTAGGAACGATGCCAACAGACCCCTTCATCTCCCCGATCCACCAACCATAGTTCTGGTACTCCTGATAGAGGAGAGAACAGAGAGAAAAGAGGAGAGAACAGAGAGAAAAGAGTAAACAGAGAGAAAACAGAGAGCAAGAGGAGAGAAAACAGAGAGAGAGAAAACAGAGAGAGAGAAAACAAGAGAGCATGTTGTATCATTGAATACACTACAATGCATATGTTGAAAAAAAATTACATTAAAACAGGAGATGCATCTTGAGCTAATAGACGTCTTAGGCCCTGGGCCAGAGCTACACCAGCCATATGTAACGCCCTGGGCCAGAGCTACACCAGCCATATGTAACGCCCTGGGCCAGAGCTACACCAGCCATATGTAACGCCCTGGGCCAGAGCTACACCAGCCATATGTAACGCCCTGGGCCAGAGCTACACCAGCCATATGTAACCCCCTGGGCCAGAGCTATGCCAGCCATATGTAACACCTGGGCCAGAGCATGCCAGCCATGTGTAACCCCTGGGTCAGAGCTATGCCAGCCATATGTAACGCCCTGGACTAGAGATATACCAGCCATATGTAACACCATGGGCCAGAGCTAAAGCCACATAAGAGGAAAAACGGTGTCCGAAGACGATGCCATGCAGAGAGCTGAAGCAATTACCTCATCTAATTAACTACACACTGAAACACACCACACACATTAGTGTTTATGCCATATGTGAATGTCACAATCATCTTATTAATATGTGACATGATGGAATTGACATTTGGTCCCAAGCCCCTGGGGTGATACAGGGTTCTGTGTGTGTGTGAGCTTCCTGTGTCTGTTCTACAAGTCACACCTCAGTGTGGACCAGGACCAGCCCAGTGGTGTTCTGCTGCTAGGTAAGTCATGGCTGCTGAGTGACTGTTGGGGGCTGGAAGCTGGGCCTCAGTCACTAATACACTGGAGGATATTGGACGTATGAGGTAGGGAGGGAGCACTGACCCCACACTGTGACAACTATGAGCACACAAACACAAGTACACACACACACGTTTTGTGTGCAGCAGGTTACTTAGGTTGAATAGCCTGACACAACACCCTCTAACACTCTGGGGTCTGGCAGCGTATTAGGGGTGGGGGCCCACTGTTCGCTCAGGCTATTCCTGGTCTCTGGATAGTGGGAGGGTGTGTGTGTGTGTGTGCAGCCCTTCCTCCTCCTCCTCCTCCTGATGCAGCTGGTCTGTGTGAGCATCCAGACAGGTTTTATGGTCATTCCCTCCCAGCAGACCACAACCCCCAACACCAAGGTCCAGGTCAACTAAAGGCTCTTTCAGTCTGCACACGAACCCAATGAAAGGACAACTTGATTCCTGCTTCTCTTCAATACAGGAAAAGAAGCAGGATGTGGGCTGTTGTGTTTACATGTTTGTCTACTATGCACATTGGCATTGCACAACATCTCTGATCATTCACCCTCTCAGGTAGAATAAAAAACTTTGGACATAGAATGATAACATGGATTAATAAATAATTACACAGTAGCACGGTTGGTAAAGGCGGTCAGTCGTTTCAGAAACTGAAGCTGACAGTTCTTATATCAACCACTAGATGGCAGGCTTGATCATAAAAACAGCGCTCTCATTGAGTCTCAGTAAAAACCTGTGTATTTCTTACCGCCCTCCAGACTGAACCACATGAGGACCTTCCCCATTGACCACTACATTGTATCACCACACAAGAGACTGATGTGAAACACTGCAAAGTTAAATTATTTTGGCCAGTGACGCTCGGCAAATACATCCATCATTAAATCACTAAGAAAGTCAATGGATGATAGAGGTCAAACTATGTACAGTGGGTTACGCAGCCTTCAATTACAACATATTGGAGAGATTATTTAAATGGCTGATTACACATCAACAATGTAACAATGGTTAATCCATTAAGGGATTCATATTTTAGGCCACTCCACACAATCGCTCTTTAATTCCCACACCTGGCACACAAACACCCCTCCTACACCTCGCTAGCTGACAAGCCTCGGAAATTGGGCTCCCACCACACGTCCTCACCTGGTCTGAACGGAGTGGAGGACTCCACCTGCCGTTTCCTTGAGAACACACATCCCCATTAAGGCCATGCCTGGCTAGGTGAGAGGGACACCTAGCCAAGAACACTAAAAACCTTTCCATTGTGACACAACTAATCCCATCACACAGAGGCCAGAGAGAGAGAGAGGCTGCAACCTTTACGGCACCTTATTCCCTACATAGTACACTGCTTGTCACCGAACCCTATGGGTCAGTAGTGTCCTATGGGTCCTGGTCAAAAATAGTGCACATGTAGAGAATAAGGTGCCATTTGGGACAGAGGCAGAGAGAGGGCCCAGACCCAGGCCCACCTCAGCCTGCCTTTCACCAGGTCAGGCTACGGGCTACAGGCCAGCCGCTGCCAGTAAGGATATGAAATGTCTCCTCCTCAGAGGTCCAGCAATAGCTGACCACTTTAGGTGGTCTGTCTGGTCTGGTGCAGCCATTCATAGAGACCTTTAGAAATACCACAGAATCTAGTAACACTTGGCATAAGAGGGCATACCAACTGTCTTCTAAGGGAGATAACTAGGTACTATAAAATGTTTTAAACTCTTATATTAATGCCTATCCGCTGCTTAGGATTTTTTGCAAACTATTTGCTATGTCATGGAACATGTCAAACCATTGTGGAAGATATGAATGATTGAATAAGTGCATCATGATTGAGTCTCCTTGTATATAGCTCTTCACAACGAGCAGGACCCGCCGTCGAGCAGGACCCGCGTCGAGCAGGACCCGCCGTCGAGAGACCCGCGTCGAGCAGGACCCGCCGTCGAGCAGGACCCGCCGTCGAGCAGGACCGCCGCGAGCAGGACCGCGCGTCGAGCGGACCCGCCGTCGAGAGGACCGCCGTCGAGCAGGACCCGCGTCGAGCAGACCCGCCTCGAGCAGGACCCGCCGTCGAGCAGGACCCGCGTCGAGCAGGACCCGCCGTCGAGCAGGACCCGCCGTCGAGCAGGACCCGCGTCGAGCAGACCGCGTCGAGCAGACCCGCCGTCGAGCAGGACCCCGCGCTCGACCCGCCGCTCGAGCAGGAACCCGCCGTCGAGCAGGACCCGCCGTCGAGCAGGACCCGCCGTCGAGCAGGACCCGCCGTCGAGCAGGACCCGCGTCGAGCAGGACCCGCCGTCGAGCAGGACCCGCGTCGGCAAGGACCCGCGGAAGCGAGCAGGACCGCCGTCGAGCAGGACCCGCGTCGAGCAGGACCCGCCGTCGAGCAGCCATAAGCCTGTGAAAAGGAGCAATGATCCTAAACCTCTAGGTACTGCTGATGATCCCCGTCTGTAGGTGAGAGTGAGGTGAGGAGGGTTGTTCCTCCAGACCTA